>NC_030441.2:712500-807500 GCF_001660625.3 Ictalurus punctatus
GCTGACAGGATTCCAAACTAAACAAGTGAGAACTAGTGTTGGAGTAGCTTCACAGATCGCAATTGTAAAGGCAGTTACACAAATGATGCAGTATATATGTAGTGATGTAACTAACAGAGGCCAAATTGTCTCAGAAAGTCTCAAGAGAACAATAATACTATCTCCAAACACACACAAACTACGCTGGCCATTTTAGGGCATAAATGGTGCAAATATGGTTCCATGATGATATTGTTATATTGTTAAGTCATACTATAATCCACTTGGGGGCGTGCTGTTACAGGAAACTGATGAAACTATGATGGGGTGGTGTGATGCGCCTCAATGTGAGTTACAGGTACTACCGTGAAGTGGATTATTTTCCAGTGACATGTGCTAAAGTGTTTTATTAGCCTTAAACCACAGCAAGGTCCCAGTGATTACCATTTTTCTTTTTTAAAGAATGCCACATCATACATTTTTATTTATTTACCTATACATTTATAGTTGCATTTAATGCTGTGGAGTGGCCACAAAACAAGTTCCCATTCTCACATAGGTGATAGCAGCTATAAACATTCATTCCCCCACCAGCCTCACTTTTTTATATTGCTCTATAGAAGTTAAATTCTGAGAAACTATGTCCTATGTTGGAAAAATTGGATACAAAGCACTGACGATGGAGACTCACGTTTTCAGAGAAAACGTTACCACACCATCTTTGTTTTCCTTCGTCCGACATCATGCCTTTAATCACTTTATTTATTGGGCTTAGATTATGTATTCTACTGTTCTCGTCCTGGTGAATGAGCTGTTACTATACTAATAAAAGAATACTAAGCAGGTGTCACTACACTAATGTAATTATTCTAATTATTTGGGACTATCTTTTATTTAGAGTTAGTCAATTTAACGTGTTTGCATGGACTATTTGCTTTATTTTAAGTTACCGAATAAATAAACTAAGCTAACAAATGGGGGAAGGAATTCGATGTACCTCCCGGAAGTTGGTACGACTATAAAAACGTTCCCACCGCTGAGAGAACCGCGGAACTATTAGCCTAGTTGTGTGTAAACGAGTAAATATTATCACAAAATGTAAATTATTATTATTATTTTTTTTACATTTTAGCATGGGGCTATATTTGCGTATAAGGAGTATATGTGCGTGTATGAAGTGACGTCTTAAAAAAAAAAGAAAAAAAAAAGACGACATGGAGAACCTAATCGAACCGGTAGGTAGCAGTTAGCGAGTTTATTACATCTGACTAGCAGCTGTTAGAGTTAATA
Organism: Ictalurus punctatus; assembly: GCF_001660625.3. Lineage (NCBI taxonomy): Eukaryota > Metazoa > Chordata > Actinopteri > Siluriformes > Ictaluridae > Ictalurus > Ictalurus punctatus. Next base: position 713,770 of record NC_030441.2, read on the forward strand.
ATGAACTTAACATCTTGTGTTTCATTTCAGTCATTATAATACAGCTGTAACCCCATAGTTTTATTCGAAGACAGTTCATTCAAAAATATTGAGGATGCCTTGATTAAAAAAATCCCACAATCCCACAGAGATGTAATTGAGAAAGATAAATATGTTCCACACACCATGTATGTGCAAATAGGAAAATAATAAAGATATAAAGACACAATATTTACAGTATTGCAACCTGCATGATTAATATGAGTTGATTAATGGTCACATATCAGCCGAACAATACTAAAGCGCTTAGTGAAAATGTCATTCGAGGTTTTAGTTAGTTTCGTTTTTCTTGGCCATTATTGACATTTTTCTGACCCTGAAATTAGCCCCGCCCCCTAAACCTGGAACACTGTTGAGGGACACGCTCGTGCGAAACTGATACACGTATCGGCTAGAAGACACGTGGCTGACGTTTATGTGAAAATGTCATTTCTCGTGATCCTATCTCTCAGCATGTTTGTGCTCTCTCACTCTTCAGGCCCAGTGCTCTCCGGAGAGTATTTCTCAATCCTCTGTCACCATCGCCGACTTCTCCGACGAGATTTTACTGCACATCCTGAGCTACATCCCCAGTTACGACCTGGTGCTCGGCGTGAGCCGCGTGTGTCGGAAACTTCAGATTCTGTGTCAAGACAAGAGCCTGATTTCTCACATACGGCTCCATAAAGAGTACCGAGTGAGCACCGGAACTACGATGAGCTTTCGTTTGTTGAGTCTTACAGCTTTCGCGATTGTTTGCCTTTTCAGCTTTTAACATGGCTTTGTTTTTTTTTCCCTTCATCTCTCAGGCATCTGATGAAGCTGTGAAGAAACTGCTGAAGGAACTGTCGAGCGACGTCCAATCTCTGGATGCGAGCGGCTGCTATTGGTTGGCCGGTAGTACGTTGGATGTTGTAACCCGCTGTGTTGGACTGGTCCGGCTAGACGTAACAGGCTGGCGCGTGACTCCGGCACGTCTCTCGCGTCTTCTGGGCTCGCTACGGTTGCTGCGCTCGCTGGCGCTGGACATCGGCACGGGATTCGACCTGCAGCAGCTGAGCTCTGAGGGCAAAACGGCTCTGGCACGGCTCAGCGAGCTGAAACAGACCCTCCTCACGCCCTCGTATGGTGTCGTGCCATGCTGCGGTGCGTTACAGAGCTTGAGTCTGTACTTGGAAGTGGCTGAGGGTTGGCACGAGCCCAGTGCGCACCTCCAGCTGATAGTGGGGCAAAGCAGTGTGCCGCGCTATCACAATCTGCACTGGTTCTCTGCACGCTTGGCGCCCGGAGAGGTCAACCGCGCATTGCTTAGTCTTTACTTGGCCGCTTTTAGCATGCGCGTACCCGAGGGCCTCACTGGGTTGGTTGTTGCCATGCCCGGTCCTGCTCCACCCATGCCTGCTTCCGAAGGTTTGCTAACTCAGTGCATCTTATCAGCCGGGAGTGCAATCAGGGCTTTCCAGCTTCCTCAGATGTGGTTAGACGGCGCCACGTTGAGGCGGGTTTTGGGATACGGATGTCCAGCCTATTTGAACGTATCACGGTGCGCGGGTCCGGGATTCGAGCCACTGTGTGTGTTGTTGGGTGCTGGTTGCGAACTTTCACCACTGCGCAGCCTCAATCTGCGCGGTAAAACCGAGGAGGAAGTGGACGCCGAGGGCATCAGGACTCTTACCCAATCATGCCCGCGACTTACCCACTTCAATCTGTCCTCCACACACTACCATCATACCACTCCGGAAAAGCTTGACGGGCATCTCTGTGGGGCTCTCGGATATCTCGGTCGTCTCCGTTCTCTAGCACTGCCTGCTTGCGCGCTGTCACAAGGGCCACCCGTACCAGCCAACAAGCCGGATTTGGCTACAAAACTGTCCTCCGAGTCCCCGCTACTCGGACTGAAGAAGAATCGCCGCGTCGGCGTCCCAGCCTACCAGCCGATGCTTGACGGCACAGGGGATTTAAAGGAAGAGCAGGAAGGTGAAATAGAGTCCTTCCTGCGCCCGCTAATAAACGGTTGCCCGTGTCTGGTTGAGTTGGAGTTGATTGGAACAGGGTTCTTGTCAGCAATGCCAAGGTACGAGCCAGCCATGCGTAAGGATCCCGCCGCCTGCCCCTGGTCCTTCCAGGTCGGAGACGCCCAGCTGGCGGCTTTGGGAAAGCTCCGCTTTTTGCGCAGGCTCACTTTGGCTCACCTGCCAGGGGTCCTGAAGGGTACCGGACTGGTACAGCTCGTTCTGGGGTGCAAGGACCTTCAGGCGTTATCTCTGGCCAACCTCGGGTCCTTAAAGACTGTGAATTATACCCCGGCTCTACAGGAGGCGCTCAAACACTGCACACAGCTCAGGGAGTTCAGGTGAACACACACACACACACACACACACACACACACACACACACAATCTTAATTATCGCGTCTATTGAGGAGCGAAATGGACTCATAGGTGCTGTGTGTATTTGCGTATGACACGACAGGTTGGAGCAGCCGTACTTCAGCGCCAATGCCGCCTTCTTCGACGCGCTCGCTCACTGCCGCCTCCTCCGGCGCTTCTGTCTCGTCTCGCGCCACGGAACGTTCCAGCACCCGGCCGCCGTCGGTTTCATGCAGCACTGCGAGGACGTCATCATGTTCCACATGTTCACGGGCGGCACTCTGGTGGCCTGCAAAACGCTGCAGAAAACGCTGCTGGACGGGTTGGTGTTAGTCCGCGTACTCCTCCCTCTACCGCTTAAACGTTTAAACACACGTATACGGATATTACGCGTCAAAATAAAAACGCGATTGTTCGATGAAAATGTTCTCCTTTTAAAAGCTGTGTACAGTGTAGTGCAGAGAGCCAATCAGATTTCAGCTTTCCTGATTCTGAATCTCGCGGCCAGACAACACCGAGTCGTGATGTTTTCAGCGGCTGTTTTAGCGACTGTAAGCGCTGTCCTAACCACTGAACACACTTTTGTGTCCTTTCTACTTTTCCACAGCGATGCAGATGCTATAGATACTTCACTTTAGATCGTTTTCTGCCGTGTCCAGGCCTCCGTACCGTTCACATCTCGCTCACCATGGCTTTCGAGGTTCGCTCTGTCCGCTCAATATGAGCACTGTTTTGTAAGCAAATATAATACAAAAAAAGTTACTACTTAGTAAGTTTTCAGAGACGACTACGTTTGAGTGCAAAAGTTTGCACACCCTTGGGGGAAAGAAAAAAAAAGAGATAAGAATGACTAACGAATAACCCGTATCGACTAGATTTCCTCTGAAAAGCTCATTTAGTTCAAAAGTTTGTTCATTAATGAAAGGCCAGTGCACCGAAGCGTGTATACACTGAAGTGAAGGTTTCAGCGTTGCTGATTCTGAATCTCGTAGCCAGAAAAGGATGAAACAGTGTTTGGCATTAATGGGTTTTTTCCCCCTGATTGTATACTATCGATACTTGTCCTGTCCAGGCTTCCGTACCAGTCGCATCTCGCTGATCATGGTTTCGATTCTCGAGATATATCTGCCATTTCCAAGTAAAACAGGAGCACGCAGTCCTCTCCAACGTCTCAGCCCGGCGTTATTAATTGCACTTGAAGAATTTAATTTGGTAACTCGGTGACGTCTGGTGAAATGAAAATCTCATTTCTGTGAGTAGCTCAACGATGAAATTATTTGAGTTGAACACAGCTGTTGCTTTCTTCCTCTAGTTTGTCTGCATCCCGTCCAGCCCTGAGTGTGGTGGTGTACCCCCTTCTCCACGAGGACTTAGGGAACGTGATCAGGGAAATGCCGCTCTGCCATCTGGACGAGATCACGCTCTTCAAGACCCGTGTGGCAGAAGATCCCACTGTACTGTGAGACACAGAGAGATGTCTGACATTGCCTTGCGATGGTGGATGTTAACATTTCACCGCTTATTGTTTACACAGACACAAAGGGAGTTTTGCAGATCGTCTAGACGTCACCTGCAAAGGACTGAAATCAAAATAAGTGTGTTACAGACGTTAGTGGGAAGCACAACAGTGCCAGAATCACATCACACATGAAATAAAGTTGCTGTTGGTGCATTCTTTGTTGTTGTTGTTGTTGTTGTTGTTGTTGTTGTTATGTCTTATGAATTTTCAGACAAAATAAAGGAACACGTTATCAAATAAAGCTGCGATCCGCGGGGTCCAAGCACCACCACAAACATTGCCCTGGTGGCCATTTTTGTTTAGCGATCATTAGGAATGAAAAAAGATACGTTAAGATAATACTTTATTAATCCCCAGATGGAGAAATTAGGGGAATGGAGAATACAGTTCAGAGATTAGCACAACGATGCAGGACGTCAATTAACTGTTGACACGTTTCTAACGTGCTAAACCCGAATCTGTTAATAAAGGAGCGCCTGGATCTGAGCATGAATTCTCCTGAAGGGCGTCTAACTGTGAATGCATAAAGAAACAGGAATGAGGAGAAAAAATAAAGCATGTAGAAGAAGAAATGATAGATCGGGTCATGAGCTTGGTTAGTATAAAGGAACTAAAACCACAAGTTCAGCAAGTTTTGCAATGATGACATTCCTCGTACACGTCCAAATGAACTTCTGATCACATCTTCTAGGAACTCTTTTGAGGAATCATCCCGAACCACAAAGTGATTTCTTCATATTTCAGCTCCCTCTGATTTTGGAAGTTCTCAGCAATGTTGCGTTCAGGAGGCGCGCTGTTTGCTTTTTTCTGAAAGAAAACTTGACAGAAACGTGAACCCGAGGTGTGTATCGGGACGCGACAAAACGTCTGCGGGACGAAGAAACGATTTTCAAGAAGATTGTGATTTTAAAGTGGAAACAGTGCACGAAGATTTATAAATCTGACATTTAAAGAAATTAATGGTGCACGCGCACTTTCGCTCTAGAATCCATGCGAAGTTTTGTAAATGAGGCCCCAGACCACTAGGTGGCGCACCTCTGGTCAGTCCAAGGGACGTGTAGCTAACCAAGGTACAGTACCTGGGCTACAGGATTGGTTCCGGACCTCCAGGAAAGGCTTTCCTGAATCCCAGAGAGCCAGGTCTGTGTTTTTACTGGGTTTGCAGGATACCACCGGAGATGAAAATAAGATGATGCCAACGCGTAATTTTTCCAGAACACGGCACATGGAGGTACGTCGAAGGGCGTCGGCTGTCTTGTCACGACACGTGGTGCATGAAGGGAACAGAAACGTGTATAAGTTGTCAGTACTGGATGTACATGTATATATTATTTACTGTACTTAATATTAAGTTGAATATACACAGTACACTGTGTGTGTAAAGGTTCTATAAGCAGCTCTTGTTAAGACGGAATATTAACAGAAAGCGGATAAACGCTTTTGCCTTTGCATCACGGAGTCTTGCTGCTTGCTCAACATAAAGGGACTGGAAAGTTGTGCAGTCCTGCAATGATGCCAATTACAGAAGTGAAGCTAAAAGTTCCACAAGCTACTTCTAATAACTTCTACACATCTTCTGGGAACTGTTTTTGTACATTTTATTTGCAGCCGTGGATCTTCTGAGTAATCCTCCTGACCCCCAACATCCAGTAACAGAGCTGTATACACTGACGCTGTTTCTAATCACTGTATGAGGCGCGCAGTAGGTTCTCCTGGAGTTCCAGACATGTTTGGAGCTGTGTGTAATCGTTTCATGTGGCGTCGTGTGTTCTTTATATCGTGTGTGTTCTTTCCTTATCTGTAGCTTCCTGTTTGTAGGAGGACGGACACAGTAACGTAGCTCTGCTGATCACGCCTGCCTCGTGTTGTCTGTATAAAGTCTCTGACTCTGAGACTCTTCTGCACTCGTCGTTCAGTGAACATTGTGTTCTGCTACGTCTGCGTCCATCATGAAGCTCCTCAGTGTGGTTCTCCTTCTGCTTCCACTCTCGCTCTGTTTGGCTAGAGTTGTGAATGATTTTACTCAGAGCTGTCCAGGGTTCTTCGCTAATCCGAATGATGTCGTTTCTCCTCCCACGGTTTTTACTGGGGATCGCTTTAAACGGATCTGTCAAACTCTAAATGATCAAGCTGAATTCGCGACACTTTATGACACGGAGAACAGGATCCCAGTTTACTCAGCATACAGGTTTACCGGACTAATGAAGTGTAAAAGAACGGACAAGTGGTATATTGAACCTCAGGTAAGCGCAACTTACTGTAACTTATAACTTATAACTATTTATTTTATAACTTATGTAACTTATTTTATGATTTTGCTATTTTATGACAAATAATAATAATAATAATAATAATAATAATAATAATAATAATAATAATAATGATAATAATAATAATAATAATAATAATAACGATAATAATAATGATAATAATAACGATAATAATAATAATAATAATAATAATAATGATAACAATAACGATGATAATAATAATAATAATAATATAATAATAATGATAATAATGATGATGATAATGATAATAATAATGATGATAATAATAATAATAATGATGATAATAATAATGATAATAATAATGATACTACTACTACTAATAATAATGATAATAATAATAATAATAATGATAATAATAATGATAATAACGATAATAATCATAATAATAATGATTATAATAATGATATATATAGTGTGTGTGTGTGTGTGTGTGTGTGTGTGTGTGTGTGTGTGTGTGTGTGTGTGTGTTCCCCTTATGTAGCTGGAAGATGGAACCTTGGGGCCAAACATGGCTACTGAGTCTGCTGTGAGAAATATAGTTAATCAGGCTGAGAATGCCGATTACGCCGGGTCTCGCTTACATAAAGGACACTTGGCTCCAGTTTTCCATGCCGCCTCACAGAGCTGTTCTGATGCCACCTTCACTCTGACCAACGCTGCTCCACAGAATCCATCATTCAACAGCGGGAAGTGGAAGGTGACAGAAAGAGCAATGGCTAATTCTCTGAAAAATTATTGCCTTAATAAAAACTGGAGTGCATTTGTAGTAACTGGGGTTGTGCCGGGTAATAATAAAATGAATAACAGAGTGCGAATTCCCAGTCACTTCTGGACGGCATTCTGCTGCCTTGATAACAATAATATACCCATACACTCAGGTGCATATATTGGAGAAAATAGTAATGATTTTGCACCATATCGGAAGAGCGTGCTGGACGTGGAGACAGAGTTAACACAGCTGTATGGGGAACATTTCCGTAACATCATTCCTTTCAAATTCCAGCTTTTTGATGGAAAATGCTATACAGAAACTGAAAGGGCACAAAAGCGTAAAAAGTCCGGCTGTGAGACAAAGAAACGTCGAAAATTGTAAAGAAATTTAAAGCAGGAACGATGTTGAACTAGTGGAAAGTCCGAGTGTTGAATGGTTTCAGCGTCTGTCCTGTATGTTTCCCATTCAGTGGAACAACTTCTACACACATACACTTAAAAAAATGAAAACTAATCAGAAATCACTCATGTGTTGATTGACATGTTGTTGTACTTTTAATCAGTTTATTTCTGTCACTAAATTGGGATCAGATCATTTATCATGAATCACTGAATTGCAGTTTGATTTTCTGCAGAATTCTACATCAATAAAGAGCATCCAATTAAACCGTGTCTCCTCTTACTTACTGCCGTATAACATCTGGAGCATAGCTATGGGACATTAACACTTAATAAATGTATAAAATAATAATAAAAAGATCTACAAACATCTGGACATTCATTTTTGAGTCATTTTTTTGTTTTGTTTTTAAAAACCTTAGATTTCGGGAGGACGTAACTGACTGGTTACATACAAAAAGTTTCTGAACTGGAAATAAATCATGAGGAATTGTGCATTTTAATAAGAGACCACAAAACAAATTCTGGGAAATCCCCACCCTGAGTTAAAAAAAAAAAAGCTCAAGATTATTAAAAGGAAAAATGCCCCACAAAAAAACCCCTCTTAAATATTTATTTGATAAATGTAATCTTCAGAGAGTATTATTTTCATTTATTTTATTTTAGACTTTAAGTAGATTGTTTTTTTTACTGTGATTAATAAAAACTAAAACATTTTTGCTTTACTGAAGGTGTGTATTATAAATCTTGTGCCTGGTCTGTAAAATGTCATGGTCTGCATCATGTCAGCACATGATGGAAGTAATATCCCACACTGCCGGTCATTTTCTCTTCTCCCCTCTTCATTAATTAAAATAAATAATATAAAAATCTAAACTTGAAATGTGTGCAGACTTTTGTCCTTATGCCATAGATTAAACCATTCTTTTAAAAAAAAGTTCTACATATTTTGTTATTTGTACAAGTAAGAAAAAAAAAAAATATTTTAAATAAACTAGAACACGTTTAACGCGTTTTTTTCATGTGATTTCATGGCTCCTTGCCGCTAGGCGGCAGCAGTGTGTGTTTACACTCAGTGACGCGGCGCTGTAACAGCAACAAAGAGGACCTTACTAAAACAGTCCTATTAATCGATTTTATCAAATCGATCAAGAGGTTTTAAAACATTTTACACCTAAAATCACATTTCAGTGCGTTATAGAACGGTTTATAATGTTAAAGTGTCTTTTTAATTTTAGCGTCTGGCTTTAATTCTTGAGTAAAAAGTAGAAATTTATTCAACGAAAATCTGGGTATCGACTTGTTATGTGTTATCTTGGACAGTGTCGAAAACAGCGCCATCTGGTGGTTAGTAAAATAAATGAAGCTGTCAAAAGCCTGTGGAAGAAACTCGGTCAGATGAAGCAGAAATAACACACTGTAGATCATTTCAATGTTATGTGCACAAATAAAAGTCTAACACGTGTGTGTGTGTGTGTGTGTGTGTGTGTGTGTGTGTGTGTGTGTGTGCATGCCTCTAACTATGACTTTGCCCGTCTTTCGATATGCATCTGTCTGTCTGCGTGCTTGTGGGTCTGTCGGTCTGTCTACACACAAGCCTGTCTGTCTGGCTGAGTGTGTATCTGTCTGTCTCCACTTGTGCATGTGTGTCTCTCTGAGTGTGTATGCCTGTATGTGCACATCTGTCTGTCTGTGAACTCAAGGGTTCACATACTTTTTCCAAAAGCACTATGAGGTTTTTTTTTTTGGTTGTTCTCAATAAAGACATGAAAGATCAGAATTTATTTTGTGTTATTATTTTAGGCACATTATATTTGTTAATACTCTTGACTTAGATGAAGATCAGATCACATTTCATGACAAATTTATTCAGAAAACCATGAAATTCCAAAAGGAACACATACTTTTTCTTGCCACTGTGTATATATATTAGTGTGATAACCCTTTGCCTTCAATAATGCCTCAGTAGCCTCAGGTACACTGCGTACAGTTTCTATTACACAGCGCGCGCTGTAGTGTTTGGGATTATTAAAATATTTTTGTCTCTGTACTCCACAGCTTGAAATTTGCACTCTAACAATTCACGTGTGGTCACAGGATACATTCTCAGATCTTAATAACGGATATTTTATACATTTAAGTCAAAACCATTTATAAATTACAGCACTTTTTTTATACATAAGCCCCCTCTTCGAGGCACCGTGAAGTCTGGGACGTTGGGCTTCGCGGTGTTTCTGATTACTCAGGTGTGGAAGTCAAGGAAACCTTTATAAGACTGAGAAATAAGAAAAAAAACCATCAGAGACCTCAGATTGACCGAAATCGACTGTTTGGAACATTATTAAGAAGAACGAGAGAACTGATAAGCTTTGTAGCTATAAAGGGAATAATCGGTGACCAATAGGCCGAGGAAGACCTTCTCACCATAATGATTAGTTGTGGCATTCCGGACCTCCAGGAAACGTGGGAAACATAAAAGGCTTATCCGAATCCCAGAGAGCCAGGTCTGTGTTTTTACTGGGTTTGCATGATACCACCGGAGATGAAAATAAGATGATGCCAACGCGGTGATCATCACACGACTTACAGAAGCCATTTTTCCAGAACACGGCACATGGAGGTACGTCGAAGGGTGTCGGCTGTCTTGTCACGGTGCATGAAGGGAACAGAAACGTGTATAAGTTGTCAGTACTGGATGTACATGTATATATTATTTACTGTACTTAATATTAAGTTGAATATACACAGTACACTGTGTGTGTAAAGGTTCTATAAGCAGCTCTTGTTAAGACGGAATATTAACAGAAAGCGGATAAACGCTTTTGCCTTTGCATCACGGAGTCTTGCTGCTTGCTCAACATAAAGGAACTGGAAAGTTGTGCAGTCCTGCAATGATGCCAATTACAGAAGTGAAGCTAAAAGTTCCACAAGCTACTTCTAATAACTTCTACACATCTTCTGGGAACTGTTTTTGTACATTTTATTTGCAGCCGTGGATCTTCTGAGTAATCCTCCTGAACCCCAACATCCAGTAACAGAGCTGTATACACTGACGCTGTTTCTAATCACTGCATGAGGCGCGCAGTAGGTTCTCCTGGAGTTCCAGACATGTTTGGAGCTGTGTGTAATCGTTTCATGTGGCGTCGTGTGTTCTTTATATCGTGTGTGTTCTTTCCTTATCTGTAGCTTCCTGTTTGTAGGAGGACGGACACAGTAACGTAGCTCTGCTGATCACACCTGCCTCGTGTTGTCTGTATAAAGTCTCTGACTCTGAGACTCTTCTGCACTCGTCGTTCAGTGAACATTGTGTTCCTCTGCTACGTCTGCGTCCATCATGAAGCTCCTCAGTGTGGTTCTCCTTCTGCTTCCACTCTCGATCTGTTTGGCTGTAGTCGTGGATGATTTTACTGTGAGCTGTCCAGGGTTCTTCGCTACTCCGAATCATGTCGTTTCTCCTCCCACGGGTTTTACTGGGGATCGCTTTAGACAGATCTGTCAAACTCGAAATGATCAAGCTGAATTCGCGACACTTTATGACACGATGTACAAGATCCCAGTTTACTCAGCATACAGCTTTGCTGGACTAATGAAGTGTAAAAGAAATGATAAGAACAACTGGTATATTGAACCTCAGGTAAGTGCAACTTAGGTTACTGTATCTTATAACTATTTAATTTATAACTTCTGCAACTTATTTTATGATCAATAATAATAATAATAATAATAATAATAATAATAATAATAATAATATATTTTAATTAAATAATTAAATCATTTTAACACTCACTCATAATAATAATAATGAATAACTATTATTTTAATTAAATTTGAGTAATTGTAAAATAAATACAATAATATTTTGTTTATAAAAAATATATATTATAATACAATCCACAATACTAAACATTATTATTATTATTATTATTATTATTATTATTATTATTATTATTATTATTATTATTATTATTTAAATATCTTTTTTACTGATCCAGTAATGCAGAAATCATCAAATACACATCTAAGACAAAATTTGTATTATGAAAAAATAGAGTACCCAAGACTTTTGCACTGTAATGTGTGTGTGTGTGTGTGTGTGTGTGTGTGTGTGTGTGTGTGTGTGTGTGTGTGTGTGTGTGTGTACCCCTTATATAGCTGGATGGAAACTTGGGGCCAAACATGGATACTGAGTCTTCTGTGAGAAATATAGTTAATCAGGCTGTGAACGGAGATTATAAATATTCTGGCTATGATAGAGGACACCTGGCTCCAGTTTTCCATGCCACCTCACAGGACTGTGCTGATGCCACCTTCACGCTGACCAACGCTGCTCCACAGATCCACTTATTCAACCAGAAATGGTCTGATTATGCAGAGAGTACCGTGGCTAATGTACTGAATACAGATTGCATTAATGTAGGCCTGCGTGCATTTGTAGTAACTGGGGTTGTGCCGGATAATAAAAAAATGAATAATAGAGTGCAAATTCCCAGTCACTTCTGGACGGCATTCTGCTGCCTTGATAACAATAATAAAACTATACGCTCAAGTGCATATTATGGAGAAAAAGATGAGTCTGAAAAAGAAAAGAATGAGTCTGTAAAAGAAAAGGATGAGTTTGTAGTGTATCGGTGGAGTGTGAAGGACATGGAGACAGAGTTAACACAGCTGTATAAGATACATGTCAATAACATCCCTGATTTCCGCTTCACTTTGTTTGCTGGAGAATGTTATACAGAAACTGAACCAATGGAAAAACAATTAGTTGAAAAGCCAGCAAAGCGTAAAAAAGGAACCAAATACTGTAAATCAAATAAACGTCGAAAATTGTAAAGAAATTTAAAGCAGGAACGATGTTGAACTAGTGGAAAGTCAGAGTGTTGAATGGTTTCAGCGTCTGTCCTGTATGTTTCCCATTCAGTGGAACAACTTCTACACACATACACTTAAAAAAATGAAAACTAATCAGAAATCACTCATGTGTTGATTGACATGTTGTTGTACTTTTAATCAGTTTATTTCTGTCACTAAATTGGGATCAGATCATTTATTATTAATCACTGAATTGCAGTTTGATTTTCTGCAGAATTCGACATCAATAAAGAGCATCCAATTAAACCGTGTCTCCTCTTACTTACTGCCGTATAACATCTGGAGCATAGCTATGGGACATTAACACTTATTAAATGTACACTAGAATCTCACAGATATTTTCTGGAGCAAAATAATAATAATAAAAAGATCTACAAACATCTGGACATTCATTTTTGAGTCATTTTTTTGTTTTGTTTTTAAAAACCTTAGATTTCGGGAGGACGTAACTGACTGGTTACATACAAAAAGTTTCTGAACTGGAAATAAATCATGAGGAATTGTGCATTTTAATAAGAGACAACAAAACAAATTCTGGGAAATCCCCACCATGAGTTAAAAAAAAAAAAGCTCAAGATTATTAAAAGGAAAAATGCCCCCCCAAAAAACCCCTCTTAAATATTTATTTGATAAATGTAATCTTCAGAGAGAATTATTTTCATTTATTTTATTTTAGACTTTAAGTAGATTGTTTTTTTTTACTGTGATTAATAAAAACTAAAACATTTTTGCTTTACTGCAAGTATGTGTTTTAAATCTTGTGCCTGGTCTGTAAAACTTCTTGTCAGCACATGATGGAAGTAATATCCCACACTGCCGGTCATTTTTCTCTTCTCCCCTCTTCATTAATTAAAATAAATAATATAAAAATCTAAACTTGAAATGTGTGCAGACTTTTGTCCTTATGCCATAGATTAAACCATTCTTTAAAAAAAAGTTCTACATATTTTGTTATTTGTACAAGTAAGAAAAATTAAAAAAAAAAAAAAAAACTAGAACACGTTTAACACGTTTTTTTCATGTGATTTCATGGCTCCTTGCCGCTAGGGGGCAGCAGTGTGTGTTTACACTCTGTGACGCGGCGCTGTAACAGCAACAAAGAGGACCTTACTAAAACAGTCCTATTAATCGATTTTATCACATCGATCAAGAGGTTTTTGTTGGCTCGAATTTAGCCTATTACCCAAAAACATTTAAAATTCAACTTAGAAGCCAATACTCACATCTACCTCTGAGACCAGTTGGAGATAGAAAAAATACACCAGCCGTGAGTGAGAAGAAGCAAGGGTCCAGCTTTATTGTTTCATTCCACCACACGAGATCCACACCGATGAGAATTCTCAGAAGTGATCCCAATATCCTGAGCTTAAGCTCCAGTATTTATACTGTATTTACACACTAGATAACCCATAGGTTTCCAGAAAAGGCCTATTTCACTTACCCATAGAATTGAAACCAGGGGTTTTAATTTACACATAAAATCAGAACCCAGGCATTTCCAACAACCCAGGAAACAAAAACCCAGAGTTTCTAGTTACCTAGGTTGTCAAAAACCAGGATTCTCATTTACCCAGGTTGTCAAAAACCAGGATTTTCATCCACCTAGGTTGTCAAAAACCAGGATTCCCAATTCCCTAGGTAAAAAAAATGACGTAAGCAAGACGACTAAACAACCGGGAGGGACCTTGGTCTAATCGTTATCTTGAGGGGGGGGGGGGGGGGGGCAGCCACCCTTATAACTGGCTTTCTTCATGGTTCTCTAAAAATTAAGGCTTTCCTTGCGAGACGAGAATCTTCACCATCTGAATCATGAGTAAGTTATATTTTCCTTTTTTTCCTGTATTTCTCGTTTATAATTTATTTTCATATTTGCACTATATTTCTTAGTTTATATATATTTATACTACTTGAAAAGCGGTTTACTGTACTTCCAACTTCTTAATATCATTACAGTTCTACTGTCCTGCATATCCTACTATTCTGTTTTTTATAGAGTTTCTCTATTACTATAAGATTTTATTAAAGTTATTCATGTGTGTGTATGTATGTTGTGTCTACTTGCCCGCACTTGACTGTACGAGTGTGTGTGTGTGTGTGTGTGTGTGTGTGTGTGTGTGTGTTTTTTAGCACTCCTCAGCTCGTACACTTCTTTTTGACTTTTTTTTTGACTATTACTGCTCTTAAATTGCTCGTAATTCCAATCTGTCAATGTCCGCCTAATCCCGCTTCTATGTGTCTAGGTGCCCGTTTTTCCTTCTTCTCCCTCATGTTTATTTTATGACATTTTTTATCCACAACATTTCCCCCTCTGAGGCTGTGAAGCCTCATACACTACCTTAATTAAGCGGGTATCTGTGGAGGAACTGGTTCTGCCGCACCCCATGGCCGTCCCCCGCTAGCTGTTGGAGGATTACTCTAACAAGGCCATAATCCCTGCGCCCGTCGTCCCCGTAATCCAATGGGTCCCTTACATTAACCACTTCTACGCAACACTGATCCGAACAGGAGCTGAGGAGGTTTTGTAGACCTGGTGGGAGACGTGCTAGTGTTGTGCGCCCCGGGGTCTCATAGTAGATTGGCAGCTGGAGAATGGGCCTTAGGACCCCCCTACATCCACTTTGCGCCGGACATGTGTAGATGTACCTAGCCATAACTCTTAACCCTTAACTTACTTCTCCTTTTAACTATGTATATATATATCTCATTTCGAATTTAACTACCTTGATTATACGTTTGTTTGCCTACATCGATTATAAGATTAACTGAGTTCCCCTAATCATTTATTACTACTACTACTGCCGTACGTATGAGTACACTACAGTAACTAACTACTCCACTTGATCTACACGTCCCTATCTTTCTCAACTAGGCCTGTCAGCCCACAGTTTTGTATTTGTCGGGACCTGCAGATTCTTGCTTCCCCTCAAAAACCAAACCCCAGTCTTTCGCAGTCAGGGGTGGGCGAAAAAACCTCTTACGAGGAAAAATTCCCACCCTGCCAGCACCATGTGCTCAGCAGCACCATTATACTTTTCTGTGCCTGATTGCGTCACATTTTTTTTGCCCATCACATTACATGTCATGTCACATATCACAGCATTTTATAACACTCGGCATAACAGTCTCTATCGGCAGTATCCCTCTGTATTCCAGTTGTCTTCGGCTCAAGCACTTTACGTACTGTAGAGAACCACCCTTTGGGGAGAGGTTAGGCTAGCACTTACACCCAGGGTATGGATCATCACATCTTCTTCTCACCCCTCAGGGTTCAGTAGATCTGCAACACAAATGAACATATAGAAAACACCAATAGGTCCCGTTTGTCTCGGATAGGCCCATTACCTTGCCACTACCTTGTACAAACGGGTCCTTGCGCCCCCTTTCCCATCAGTCCTGGCTCATGTCCCGTCTCATGTTCTCGTAGACGCTGGTGTTGCTGCTGTCACTGCTCATTGACCCCTGTCTGTCGCTGCTGTCGCTGCTCATTGTCTCCCGTCGCATGGTCTCAATCACCACCCCCCGTTGAGGCGGTAACGCCTCACCCTTAACAACATACTGGCCAGAAAAGGAGGCTGAGGACATCACCATCCGCTGTGCGCAGGGGATCACACAGCAGGCCACCAGAGCCACAAGGAGAAGGAGGACGAACGGACGCTCCCAAGCGGGTCAGGGTAGCAGTCCAATCTCCAGAAAGAAACCAGGAGAGCCACGGCGGGAGGCGGAGACTAGACCCAAAGCCGGAGTTAGCCGCTTGCTCCGTCTGGAGGGCTTGTAGTTGGCCCAGGACCTTGGAGAGGGCTCCCTCAGAACCAGTGTGCAAAGGGATTGCAGCACAGCACTCGGGACCAATCATTGTACAGACACCTTCCTCCGGGGCCCGCATCTGGTCCAGGACAAAACGGTTCTGAGCAGCCATGAGGGAAGTGGCATGGAGCTGATCACGGACCAGTCCGAGAGCACTCAGCGAGTAGTTAATGAAGCGTTGCTCGTTGTACCACATGTAATTAATCCATGCCACATTGCGGTTGATCTGCACGGCCGGGAGCAAAATAGACGCTACACCACTGCCAACGGCCTCCATGGCTCTGTAGCGAGCAGGAACGCCAACGGGGGTACCCCCAAAGTCAAGATGGATGGTCTCATCAGCAGCCCAGTCAGAATAGTTCGCTGCATCAGCGTCACGGACATACTGAGTCCATAGGGCCACGTCGCGGCGTGAACGGGACCGGCCGGATGACGGTCGGTCAGCCACCAACAAAACACGGGTCTTACCATCCAACCTAACCGGGGCGCAGCATCCCTGCCACTCCGCAGGCAAGGTCTGGCGTACACGTTGGCCCCCGCAAAACCAGAACACATCCGCAAGGGGAACAGTACCACCACTAAGATCAGGTAGGGGAATTACCACGTTGGGGGTGCATGGGGGTGAATCACAAACAGGGGGTTTCAATTTGCAAATCATTAGCGAACAGGGAGACATTACATCGGGCAGACACATTTCCCACAGGATATACGCCAACAGAGGAGCAGAGGCAGATGGGAAAGAACGAGGGCAGAGACGGTTGGACACGGACAAAAGTCGACACTTGGGTGGTTACAGGGTGAAAAAGGCATGAGGAGCTTGCATTGTGCATCCACGATGGGCCAAAATCAGCAGAAAGGGCCCCAAGGAGGCACACAGTAGGACACAAAAAATCAACAGAATAGGGGTTGGTGAGGCATTCTGTGAGGTTCCCCATAGGCAGCATAAAATGGGGGGTGAGGCTACGATCATGACATACGAGACACGAGCGATCCGTCACAGATCGAGCAGTGTGGACCATCCATGCCATATACATGTTACTCTGCTCCTCCGTGAGCGAGGTGTTAGCGGTAGAGATTGAATAATATTGTAATTTCATTAATTTATGTGTGATCGGAGTTGACATCGGGGCAATGAGGAGGGGGTGGAGAGCCCGGGATGCGAAGGGTGACCCTGTACTATCATGGTAAGAACATGCCGTAGCCGAGCAAAGGAACGGTAGCCACAGGGGGCCAATCGTGGGCAGCTCGAAGGAGCACCTACTCGTCCGTGCCCTACCAGTAATTCTAAGATGTCCTACGCGAATCTCCACAGACCGAGCTGGGGAGAAAGTGAATGAGGCCAAATAGGGACTTCTCCCAATCAGGGACTCTTCATGGGCGAGTCTAAGGAGAGCTAACGCGCACATCGAGTTACGGGAACCTATAGTGGAGCCAGGGGCCGTCCAGGATCGAACACGCCTAATACGAGGATAGAGGGCTGTGCGGGAAGTAGCAGTCGCTAGTGGGCGTAATGTATGATAGGAATCCAGGGCATTTCTTTTAAACATTGGGTCGTAGAAAAAGAAAAAGAGTGCTATTAGCCCTGCTGTAAAAATCAGTTTACCCACATACGTGCTACTATTCTGTGGAGCTTGTTCCACCGGTCCCCTCCGGAACCGGGGGTAGGGGAGTGCACAAGGATTCATGCGGAGACTGACGTTCAGGAGTAAGCTCGGGTAAGTTCAACTGTGCTGCTAGAGACTGTAGCGTATCTGAGTTGATTAGGCTCAGAGGCAAAGCGGGGTCGTCAAGGTCCTGACAGAGAGTGGCAAATGTAGACAGAAAATCCTCCGTTGCTGGGGTTACAACTTCCTGTGGGCAGATAACTACACCCGTCACTTCTACTTGGGGCGTGAGAACGGTGAGGCTACTGGCATCAGACTGAGACAGTCTATCGAGTTTTTCCACAGCTCGCCGCTTATTCTGGGCTCGAGTGCCGTAGGCAGGGCTCAGGGATGCACCCGAATCACTGTCACTATCAGTGAACACCACTGCCCCAGTGGGCTTCCTTGTACTGTCTAGTCTTGAGGTCGATGGTTGTTCGTCGGTAGTGTCTTGCAGTAGCGGTCCCTTACCTGGTTCGGCGCTGCTGCAGTGGTTCAAGTGATACCAGTAATTCCTCCCCTCTACTTTCACAGCCGTGGGGGTTGCAGCGACCACGGTGAATGGTCCTTCCCGACGTCCCGCAAGGGGGCTCTTTCTCTTGAAAACACGAATGTATACCTGGTCCCCCGGTGCCACTAGGCGCACGTCCTCCCGTACCTCGCTCTCTCCATGGACTGCCTCACGAACCTGTGAATACAAATGTCTATGGATTTTGGTGAGGGTTCGCACATAATCCTGCATTTCGTCCTCCAATTGTGCCAAAGACGGCCCTGTGTATGGACCTCGGGTGAATGCCATAGGCATTGGGCGCCCAGTAAGCATTTCATGAGGAGTCAAGTGCGTCATACGATTGGTCTGAGAACGCATCTTCATCAAGGCCAGTGGTAAGGCCTGTACCCAGTTCAGGCGAGAGCTCTCGCATATTTTTGCCAGTTTATTAACTAGGGTACCATTCACTCGTTCTACCATGCCCTGGGATTGAGGATGATACACACATCCTAGCTTATGATCTATCCCCAAGGCAGGTGCCACATTGTCAATGACGTTATTCACAAAGTGGGTACCGTTGTCCGAACTCAGAAAATCTGGAATACCGAACCGGGGAATGACTTCGCGACATAAAAATTTAGCCGCGGTCCTTGCATCTTCCTTGGAAGTTGCAGCTGCCTCCATCCACCTGCTGAAGCGGTCTACTATTACTAGAATGTAGCGCTTCCCTTCTTTCCGGTTGTCTGCTCCCATGTCTACATAATCCATCATTATATGCCGGAACGGTCCCGTCGGCGGGGGAATATGTCCTAAAGGAGCAGTGAAGTTCTTTCGCACATTGTTCTTGATACACACTTCACATCTATTCAACGCATAGTCCACCATACTGGCCAGAAATGGGGACCACCATTCCTGACGGATTTTTTGGATAGTTTCGGTTCTATGGGCATGATCCAAGCCATGGGCTTCTTTGATCAAGAGCGGGAGGTAACTGGCTGGGGCTATACACAATCCTTCTATGCTGCGCCACAATCCAGTACCCGCCTCTTTTCTCGCCCCCCGTTTTATCCACGCCGATACTTCAGCCACACCTGCGGTGTTCTGCAGCTCCACCAAGTGGGCCACATTGTCTACCTGCGGATGCCGCATCGGACTTTCCCCAGGCTGAGTTAGGGCCATCATCTGCCCCGTCATAGCATATAGTAATAGCATATAGTAAATCTGAAATTGCTTCCCCGTGGGTCACGGCGGTCCCATCTGCCCGCTGGAATCCCCTTTGAGCCCAGATTGGTCCAAACACATGGCAGACTCCATGAGCATAGGCTGAGTCCGTATATATATTGCAACTCTCATTACGGCCCAAATTACATGCAGCTGTCAACGCCCGTAGTTCAGCTAGCTGGGCCGAGCAGGGTTGGGGGAGCGGAACACTCATCACTACCTCAAACGTCGCCGGGTTTCGTCGTGCTTCTACTACTGCCAACCCAGCCTTATTGCCCGTATCAGTACGATAACAGGAACCGTCCACAAAATACGTATGCTTAGCATTATCAATAGGGCAGTTCTCCAAATCTGAACGCGCTTTCAAAAATATCTCTGATACCGCTACGCACTCATGGGGTACACCATCTATCGGGGTTACCAGTTTATCGGCCGGATTCACCGTGGTGCACCGTTCTATGGTGAGCTCCGGGGCTGACAGAATGGAGTCATATCCTGTTCGACGGGAGTTCGTTATCACAAAGGTCTGACTCGTTAGGAGCGCATGCAGTGCATGGGTCGTATATAATGTAACTGGGTGCCCCATGGTGATTGAGGACGCTTTCTGATATGCAAATGCGGCCGCTGCCAAAGACCGATAACAGGGGGGCATCCCTTTTTCCACGTTATCAAGAGCCGTGCTGTAATAGGAGATGGCCTGTTTTCCCATCCCTTGTTGCTGCTGGGTTAGGACGGCCGATGCGTACCCCTTTCTTTCGGATACATAGAGGTGAAAAGGTTTGCTATAATCTGGGTTAGCCAATGCAGGAGCGGTCATTAAGGCCATTTTAATATCTGCGAGTGCAGCTAGAGCTTCAGGAGTCCAGACGAGGGGGGCATTTGGCTGTGATTGGTCTGCTGCCTTAATCATATCCCGTAATGGTTGGACCCTTAGCGCGAACTCACATATCCATGGACGACTGAACCCCGCCATTCCTAGAAATGCCAACATCTGTCGCACGGTGGTTGGCTGTGGGGCCTTGCGTATGGCCTCTACATGCTTTGGTGCTATAGTACGGCTTTCTCCCTCTAACACACGACCTAGGTATTCCACCTTTTGTCTACAAAATTGCAACTTTTCTTTACTTACTTTGTGGCCATTTTCGGCCAACATTCTTAGAACCTTTAGAGAGTCGTGCTGGCATTGCTCTTTAGACGCACTACAAATCAAAAGGTCGTCGACATATTGCAAGATGGTGCTACGGCACTCCAGGGCTGAGAGGTCTTGAGCCAGTACCTGATTAAATATGGATGGGCTTTCACAGTATCCCTGCGGAAGTCTAGTGTATGTGTACTGCTGCCCTTCGTATGTGAAAGCAAACAAATGCTGTGAGTCTGGGTGCAGTGGCACGCTAAAAAATGCTGAGCATAAATCTATGACAGTATACCATTTGGTCCCTTCTGGAATGTTCGACAATAGGGTGTGTGGGTCTGGCACTACTGGTGTTTCCGGTATCACAATTTGGTTAATAGCACGCAAATCATGTACTAGCCTCCACTTCTCTGAGTCAGGTTTTCTAACTGGAAAAATGGGGGTATTGCACTGACTTCGCGTGGAGATTAGAACTCCGGCCTCTACCAATCCGTGTATTGTGGGCCGTATGCCTTCTCTAGCTTGCACTGACAACGGATACTGTTTCTGGTAGGGCAACCTTGCATTCTCTTTTACCTTAATCTGAGCTAGGTCGGCGGATTTAACCAACCCTACGTCGGTCGGATGTTTTGTCCATAGCTGTTCTGGAATAGTTTTCAGTATTTCCTCATTGTCCTGATCTTTTGCTGCCTTAACTGCCATTTGTAAACCACTCCGGTCCGTGTTCGTGCATATGCAGACACTAGTGGCCACGGCGGTATCAACTGCTGTTACTGAGATTCGCACAAACTTTCCATCAGGCGACTTGTGCAAGGATGGATTGGTAGTTGGCTTCCACTCTTGTACTTCTTTTGCCTGCCCTATCATTGGCTCTACCTCTTCCCGTTCCAGGCCTTTGGTGACCATGAGTGTGACATGGGGCGCTGTCCCTTCCAGCTGATACCAGTTAGCGATTCTATCTGGGAGCTTTATAATAGCCGCCACTCCCTGTGGGCCGCTTATTATTTCCATGGTTTTAATGTCCATTACTTGTCCCTGTTCCATGTCCTCCCAAAGCTGAGCATATTCCTGGTCTCGTCCACCGTCATCATTTTTAATAGTGCAATATAAAGGGGCCTCCACTTCGGTGCAATCGGGCCGCATGTACTGTAACCATGGTTTCCATTCTGCGTATCTGTGCCAGAGTTCCGAGTTAGCTGGATCGGACATCTCTAGCCAGTATACCATCCTCACATTACGGGCGGTGCTAGGTGGCTCGTGCAACAGTAAGAATTGTGTGGATATTGATTTGGGGAAAGTCACCCAAATCCCAGTCGCTTCGCACTGTATCTGAGCTCCCAACTTACACAGGGCATCACGTCCCAGTAAGTTAACAGGCGCTCCTGGCGAATATAACAGTGGTGCTTGTATTGTCACACCATCCAGAGATAGTTCTTGAGGCTCGGTGAATCGTAAGGTCTGTATTTTTCCTGAGAAGCCCATAGTTTGAATAGCCTTACAGGTGAGGGGGAGCTGTGAACCTTCTTTCCCTATACTTGAATATGTAGCTCCAGTGTCGATCATAAAAGGCGCTTGCAAGGTGTTTCCGATTGTCACTGTAACAGTTGGCTCTTGTTCTGGATGCAGTGTGGTGACGGACTGCATGAGCTCCCCCCCGGGCTTCTCTCGGCCTCCTCAACTCTGGCTGGGTCCCGGCTCCCCATAGGGGCCATACATGGGGCCACCTTGGGGTACTGGGGGTAGCGGTTGACACCGAGGTGGCATTCCATAGCTCTCCGGTGCTCTCGGTCCAAGCACCTGACCTCTTCTTTCAGCCCTATCCACGCGGTCTCCCCAAGTTGGTCGTGGGACACGTGGACAATTTCTCCTGAAGTGGCTAGGATCACCGCATCCCCAACACCCTTCAGTTGCCATATCTGGTCTTGGCAAAACTCGACCCCGTCTGTATCCTCGTCCCGTCCCCCAGGCAGGTGGCATTCCCGGGTGCATGGGGGCCCTCATATGATATATGTAATCCATCTGGGCGGGGTGCAGCATAGTAGTTATGTGTGGGACTTGCTGTTGTGGGTGGGCCTGGTATCCATTGGCCAACAGCATAGGGTCAGCCTGTGCTGGGGCTGACGCTTGTGGATGGGGCACCATCACTGCCGCTTGTTTAATGTGCTCCCTCCTCCGTTCCTTCTCTTCCTGTTTAGTCCTGGTCAGTTCGCCGAGCTGTGCTTTATAGAGTTGGCTCATTAGGGTTTCAGTAGCATCTTTAGCTTCTTTTTTCAGCTTCCTGTGTTGCTCCACGTGATGGGTCACATGTGCCAGAAATGAAGCCCATTCCATTGCGTTGAGCCCCACCACTTCCTCTAACTTCTTCTGTACCTCCCCAGGGAGAGCCTTCTTCAATAGCAGTTTGAACAGTCCCACACTTGCCACTGAATCGTCCCATTTGGCACCCGTTTCATCCCTCCATTTATCTTGAAACTTTTGTATGAAGGTTATCACGTTTTCTTCGTCTTTCAGTTTTATATTTTCAAGCTTCCCAGGGTCCATCTTAGCCGGAAACATACTCCTCACTGCATCCCATATTTCTTGTCGGTATAGGCCAAACGGGATGGCATCAGCCTTGGGGTCGTCTATCAAATCCCTGTGTTCTGCCCCATCGAAAATTTCTTCAGCCCGTCCCTTGCCCACTGTTTGGCAGAAAATGGCTTTGATATCGCCTATCGCCAGGTGCTGTCCTGATGTTTTTTCCTCAAACTGTGTAATCCATTTCTGCCCCCCTTCACACATGTTGGGTAATCGTTGGATCAGGCCCGTTAGGTCCATGAAACTCCAGGGTGCATAATGTAGGGCTTTTCCTTTAACCATGAGGGGCATCATCTGAGTAAGGCTGGGCTCCGACTGGGAGCGGGCATGCGCCAAGCACGCTGTGACACCAGGTTCGAATCTCACTGGGGGCCTCAGGCTTTCCCTGTTCCGTAGTGTTCTAGCTCCGCTAAACTTCAAATCCTCCAAGTCCTCCTCCTCACTGACGTCTTGTTCAACTTTTCCTTCATTGTCTGTTTCAGTCCCCTCGTTCTCAGTCCCCACTTGTTCGTCCAGTTCCATGTCTGAACTTACTTGCTTCTTCTTCTGCTGGTGATATATTAGGACTTTTGAGGCCTTACTCAGGCTTTTCACATGTTTTCCTGCTGACTGGTTCAGTGCTCTTCTCGACCTCTGTGATTTTGACTCTCCCAAACGCGGCTTGTGCGCATACTTATTCTTCACAGCAGTCGCCATTTGGAACGCTTGACCTGCGAGATTCTTCAATTCATCCATTTTACCCACGCCGTATGATATCCCGTCCTCTAGCTGTCGAATCCTGCCCTCCAATTCCTTATCCTCCTCGACAGCATATGGGGAGAGCACCACATCCCCCTCTATACGGACCATCCGCCCCACATTGTCTCTCGGCTCACTTTTTCCTCCTCCTTTGGTATGTGGAGCCCCTCGTGCTCCGTTTCCACCCTCGTGCCCTCTCTCGCTCCGACGACCTTCTTGATTGCCCCTGGTCCCATGCCCCTCCTGCTCCTGAATTTCCTCCAGTTCCTTGTCTTTTTGCTTGTGCACCATCGGCCGTGACCCTGGCCTCGGGGTGCTAGTGCTGGGGGGAATCTCCCTGTGCTCCGGCCACCCCGGAGTGCGGGTCCAGTTTTTCATATACTCCTGTAGTTCCCTGTCCCTCTCCTTGTTGCCTACCTGTGGGAGGTCCAGCCGTGGGCTTTCGCTCTCGACCGGGGTTCTATCCTCGTATTCGGCAGCTCCTTCTTCCATTTTGATACGTTCTCCATCCTCCCGCATGCGATGCCTCATTCTTTGGTATCCGGTGAATGTTCCCTTTATGTCCACCTTAGTTTCCTTCCATTCATCTTCTCTGTCTTCCAGGTCTTGCATCATGTAGAGCCCGGCGGGTGGGGCACTTCCGACAGGTCTCACTGGAGGGCGGTACTGAGGATTATATGAGGGCGGGGCCTCGGCCAATTCCTCCTGAATGGCTTCTTTTATCTTTTTTCCTAGGCTTGCTTCCCTTTCTTCTTTCTTCCGTATCATCGCCTCTGCTCGTTCTCTCTGCCGCCTATCCTTCTCCTTCTCTTCTTTCCCTGCCTCCACAAACCAGTCCACTATCTTCTCTGTCTTCACACATTTCTCCCTCACTCTCAAGCCTTTTTTCTGTTCATTCCATACAACTAATCTCTCTTTCATTATCTGGCATAGCTGTTCATCAAAAGTACCTTCCTCGGGCCATTTCCACACACCACTAGTCTTCTCACTCCATTTTTTACAATAATGTCTAATGTCCTTCTCATCTGTACAGTGTTTGCTTATCACCCTCTCTATCGGGCTCATCTTTTTCTTATATTCAGCCATAACTCTGGTCGTGTCTCACACCTCTCAGCCCTTAAAGTCGGTCGTACACACCCCCTAAATCCACTAAGTTATGCCTCACAGCCAAATGTTTTCCTCCTACCTTGTCCGTTGTTCCCGCCTGCTTAGCCTATCTCGTACCGATTTATGCCCGCTTTTCCCTTCCGTCGGTACTTGGCCCAGCCAGCCTCCCTAGGGACTCACATACACTCAGAGTACATACATTCAATTTACTTATGATGATTAATTAATTAAGTTAAATGATTCAATTACTCTTATAAGTTTTAAGTTTAACTTTAGGTAATTCACACAGCCTCACACAACAGACAATTCTTACATGTTTATAATATTCTTAGACATAATATTTACCTATTCAACATTACCCAATTTTGGGTAATTAAACAAAAATTAAATTGTATTATTATTTGTCATTTAACTGAACAACACCTTCATAATTTATGGAATATAAATGAAAAGGTCCCAATGGACTGACTCCCTGATTTCTCAACAATTTTGTTATATATTACTGGTCTGGAAGTTCTTATTCACCCAATGGGCAGTCTGACAGATGCCTAAAATATTTAAAAAAAAAAAAAAAAAAAATTTTTTTTTTTTTTTTTTTTTTTTACAATTCTTGCATGCTCCTCCAGTTTTTAAAACAGCAGTTATTGATACCAATAAAGTTATAATACACACAGTCACACCCGACTCACAGAAAGTCCATATCAGATTCAAAACATTAAAACAAATTTAAAAACAAAAATCTCACACTGTTCTATATTTTCAGCTCAATCTGAAGTGCGCACACACACACATTTTTCTTCTTTTCCTTTTTTCCTTTCCACACAGAAGACAGGCCTGCTTGTGCAGATAAGAACAGATAGGAACACACACATACACCCCTTTCTATCAACAACGTCGGCACACTCATATACACATTGTGTCACACACTCTCTTACACATATTTAGTTATTACATACACACCATTGTGGTCTCAGAATATAAAACGCCTTCACACCAGCTCCGTATGTATGAAGCTTACAGTCACATAAATTAAATACAACTTTTTCAAAAAATTTTTTATTATTATTATTCTCCCTTTTTTTTTTCCCTTTTTTCTTTTTCCCTAAATCTTATCAAGCGTCAAATGTATGGAGCTCTTGTTCAGAGCACTAATAAATACTTTTTCCCTGTCTCCAAAACTTACACGCTCTCACACCACACTCATATTCTAAGCACATATATTTTAAGCACACACATTTGTTAGTACATATTCCATTCATACACCGGGCATGCTGTATTGCACGACCCGGACCTGGGCCCAGGATTTATTCCCCTCTCTATCCAGCCCTGGAATCTAATCTATCTATCTTTTATCTAATCCTTTTCCAGTGGTATTAGGGGTCCCCACCAATGCAGCCGCCACTAGACTGCTAGTCTAGTCTAGTAGCCAGTATCTGGGGTCTGAGGCCTCATTTTCCACCTGCTTTCTATCCAGCCCTGGAGTACTTCTCTATTTCTCTACTCTTTTTTCTACCTTTTTTCCCTTCCTCCAGCGGTATTGCAGGCCTTTCACTCACACAACACATATACCATTTCTTTATTACAATTATAAAAAGTACATTCTACAATCTACACTTCTCTTACCTCTTCTCACTCACTCCAGGTTCTTTTGGAGACCCACTTAGTCTTTCTTCCCACCCCGGGGCTTCTCAATCGTAACAACAGACCACTAAAACAGAGCTTTGACATAACAGGCGTCTGCAATGCCTTTTCCTATACGGCCTGTCTTTTGCTTAGAGAGCGAAGTCCCACGGAAGAGATTCCAGACATATAGATCTTAGCCCAGTCCCATCTGGGTCGCCAAATGTTGGCTCGAATTTAGCCTATTACCCAAAAACATTTAAAATTCAACTTAGAAGCCAATACTCACATCTACCTCTGAGACCAGTTGGAGATAGAAAAAATACACCAGCCGTGAGTGAGAAGAAGCAAGGGTCCAGCTTTATTGTTCCATTCCACCACACGAGATCCACACCGATGAGAATTCTCAGAAGTGATCCCCCTACCCTGAGCTTAAGCTCCAGTATTTATACTGTATTTACACACTAGATAACCCATAGGTTTCCAGAAAAGGCCTATTTCACTTACCCATAGAATTGAAACCAGGGGTTTTACTTTACACATAAAATCAGAACCCAGGCATTTCCAACAACCCAGGAAACAAAAACCCAGAGTTTCTAGTTACCTAGGTTGTCAAAAACCAGGATTCTCATTTACCCAGGTTGTCAAAAACCAGGATTTTCATCCACCTAGGTTGTCAAAAAATAGGATTCCCAATTCCCTAGGTAAAAAAAATGACTTAAGCAAGACGACTAAACAACCGGGAGGGACCTTGGTCTTATCGTTATCTCGAGGGGGGGGGGCAGCCACCCTTATAACTGGCTTTCTTCATGGTTCTCTAAAAATTAAGGCTTTCCTTGCGAGACGAGAATCTTCACCATCTGAATCATGAGTAAGTTATATTTTCCTTTTTTTCCTGTATTTCTCGTTTATAATTTATTTTCATATTTGCACTATATTTCTTAGTTTATATATATTTATACTACTTGAAAAGCGGTTTACTGTACTTCCAACTTCTTAATATCATTACAGTTCTACTGTCCTGCATATCCTACTATTCTGTTTTTTATAGAGTTTCTCTATTACTATAAGATTTTATTAAAGTTATTCATGTGTGTGTATGTATGTTGTGTCTACTTGCCCGCCCTTGACTGTACGAGTGTGTGTGTGTGTGTGTGTTTTAGCACTCGTCAGCTCGTACACTTCTTTTTGACTTTTTTTTGACTATTACTGCTCTTAAATTGCTCGTAATTCCAATCTGTCAATGTCCGCCTAATCCCGCTTCTATGTGTCTAGGTGCCCGTTTTTCCTTCTTCTCCCTCATGTTTATTTTATGACATTTTTTATCCACAACATTTTAAAACATTTTACACCTAAAATCACATTTCAGTGCGTTATAGAACGGTTTATAATGTTAAAGTGTCTTTTTAATTTTAACGTCTGGCTTTAATTCTTGAGTAAAAAGTTGAAATTTATTCAACGAAAGTCTGTGTATCGACTTGTTATGTGTTATCTTGGAGAGTGTCGAAAACAGCGCCATCTGGTGGCTAGTAAAATAAACGAAGCTGTCAAAAGCCTGTGGAAGAAACTCGGTCAGATGAAGCAGAAATAACACACTCTGTAGATCATTTCAATGTTATGTGCACAAATAAAAGTCTAACACGTGTGTGTGTGTGTGTGTGTGTGTGTGTGTGTGTGTGTGTGTGTGTGCCTGCCTCTAACTATGACTTTGCCCGTCTTTCGATATGCATCTGTCTGTCTGCGTGCTTGTGGGTCTGTCGGTCTGTCTACACACAAGCCTGTCTGTCTGGCTGAGTGTGTATCTGTCTGTCTCCACTTGTGCATGTGTGTCTCTCTGAGTGTGTATGCCTGTATGTGCACATCTGTCTGTCTGTGAACTCAAGGGTTCACATACTTTTCCCAAAAGCACTATGAGGTTTTTTTTTTGGTTGTTCTCAATAAAGACATGAAAGATCAGAATTTATTTTGCGTTATTATTTTAGGCACATTATATTTGTTAATACTCTTGACTTAGATGAAGATCAGATCACATTTCATGACAAATTTATTCAGAAAACCATGAAATTCCAAAAGGAACACATACTTTTTCTTGCCACTGTGTATATATATTAGTGTGATAACCCTTTGCCTTCAATAATGCCTCAGTAGCCTCAGGTACACTGCGTACAGTTTCTATTACACAGCGCGCGCTGTAGTGTTTGGGATTATTAAAATATTTTTGTCTCTGTACTCCACAGCTTGAAATTTGCACTCTAACAATTCACGTGTGGTCACAGGATACATTCTCAGATCTTAATAACGGATATTTTATACATTTAAGTCAAAACCATTTATAATTTACAGCACTTTTTTTATACATAAGCCCCCTCTTCGAGGCACCGTGAAGTCTGGGACGTAGGGCTTCGAGGTGTTTCTGATTACTCAGGTGTGGAAGTCAAGGAAACCTTTATAAGACTGAGAAATAAGAAAAAAAACCATCAGAGACCTCAGATTGACCGAAATCGACTGTTTGGAACATTATTAAGAAGAACGAGAGAACTGATGAGCTTTGTAACCATTAAAGGACCAGTAGGGTGAGGAAGACCTCCACAGCTGACCACAGAAGAATTCTCACCATAATGAAGAAGAAGATTCCAGAGCAGCGACCTCAAGCTTCTATCAGGAGAACATCCAGGGTTTACATCACCCGGAGGAGCATGCAACTCCCTAAACATTGGGTTTATTACACGGCATGCTCCAACGCATTATAATGACTTACTAGTGACTTCTACAGGTGGATCATGACCAGATCATCATTTTTAAGTTTTGCAGTTTTGCAATAATGCCACTTGCAGAAGTGAAGCTAGAAGTTCCCCAGACAACTTTAAACAGTGTTAAACACCATAAAACACAGACCCTTCTGTATCAGACCACCCCCAATTTTAGGTGAGCAAAAGTATAGGAACAGATCAGTCTTAAGGTAAGTAAGTCCTGCTCTCCTATCCCGCCGAGGAAGCTGTCCCGCTCTCCTGTCCCGCCGAGGAGGCTGTTCTGCTGTCCTGTCCTGCCGAGGCGGCTGTCCCGTTGTCCAGCCCCACGGTGGACATCGCCCAGCGTTCCAGCCCCACAGTGGACATCGCCCAGCGTTCCAGTCCCGCGGTGGATGTCGCCCAGCGTTCCAGCCCTGCGGTGGACGTTGCCCAGTGCCCCTGCCCTGCTGGGGGTGGTGCTCCGCCTGTCTGCGGCCCGGCAGAGGCCGCCCTATTTCCTGATGCGTTAAAAGACAGATTACACAGGGGTCCAGGACCGTTGTCGGAGGGGGGTGCTGTAATGATCTCGCCGGCAGATGGCGCTGTGGCATCGACGTGCATGTGTTGTCCCCCTATCTATATAGAGTAGAAGTAAGTCACAAGCATGACTGTCGGTGTTACTTCGACGAGAGCTTTACTAGAGTGGAAAATTACCGCTTTTCCTCCAGGTATTTGGGCGGAGACTAAAGCAATCGATCCCAGAGCGCAGGATTAATACCATCCTAATAGATGATTGATCAGCGTTATACTCACTTGAATCATCAATGTATTAACACATACAAATGGAACAAAAAATAAACACTTTTTTTATTTTTAAACATTGGACTGTTTAACTTAACACATCTCAACTTGTCACACATGGACGGCTGCAGAGCACGCACGTGCACGAGATCATGGAATGAGAACTATTTCCACTGGACAAGTGCCATTGTTTTGGTTCTGTTCTCTTCCTGTTCAGGCATTGGTTGATGTCCTAGCTGTCTATGTTCAAGCGTAATTATGTTTGTTATTTAAAGCTCTCGTGTTGCTGTGCACTTTGCGCAGTATTAACTGAATAAGTGAATGTATAGGTGAAGACGTTTAAGTATGCTTAGCGGTCGTGTTTTCGTGTCCTGTTTCTGTTCCATGCCTCGCATCCAGTTTCATGTTTAACATCGATTATCTCTTCCAGTCTAGACCGCGCTTCTTGTTTATTGACTTCAATTTGCGAATAAAGACTTTGATCTGCGATTGCTTCTGCTTCTAGTCTCATTCCCTAACAGAGCCAGAATGAGGATATTTACATATTATTGTTTTTTCTGAAATTCTAAAAATGTTGTTTTCTTTAAATAGTTTTAAAAAAAAAACCACATATGCATTAAAGTGTGTGTGTGTGTATTACCTCGCCTTTGTGATCACTATCCTCCCCAAATATATATATATATATATGTATTTTTAAAAAGGCATCTCCATCCCATACTGCAGCGTGACATGATGTCTGTTCACTTCTGCATTTTCATAAAGTTAGTAGTAGTTAGTTCCGTCCGCGCAGCGGGGCGCATCGGGCAACAAGCATTCGCCAGCGGGCTCGGTCGGAAGCGTCGATTTCCACATCTTCCCACTTGACATCGAGCGCTCGTAGATCCTCCATGAACGTTCGTCGCCAAGTATTCCGCGGCCGCCCTACTCTTCTCTTCCCTCGTGGCGGCGTCCAGCGCAGCGCGATCTTTGCGTGGCGGTGGTCAGACATCCGTAGAATGTGTCCTGCAAAGCGCATTCTTCGCTCTACGACCATTTCTGCCAGGCTGCGGGAGTTTGTTCTTCTTAGAATTTCTTCATTTGAAATACGATCACGGTATGATACACCGAGTATTCTTCTCAGGCATCGTTGTTGAAACACATTCAGCTTGTGGATGACTGCCCTCGAGCTCTTCCAAGTTTCAGATGCATAGATGGCGGTTGGGATGATGATGCTATTAAACAGGCGAAGTTTGCTGTTGGTGTGGATAGTTCGCCTAGCCCAAATCGGTTGTAGCTGTTGGAAGACTGCAAATGCTCTGCCGATTCTGCGATTGACATCCACGTTAGTCCCACCATCCGTAGCCACAATGCTGCCAAGGTAGGTGAACTGTTTGACTTCTTCGATCAGCTGGTTGCTCACCGTGATCCGCACCGGCGTCATCCGGCCGACGGCCATGACGTTGGTCTTGTCAGTGCTGATCCGTAACCCAACTTTGGCTGCTTCGTGCTCCAGGCTAGTGGTCATCTCCTGCAAGACTTTCCCATTCTGCGCCAATAGCACAATATCGTCGGCGAATTCCAGGTCGGTCAGGCGTCCCTGGCCTGTCCACGGAATTCCAGACGCTGGCTGTGTTAGTGCTCGTCGCATGACGAAGTCCATCATCATGAGGAAAAAGAATGGTGAAAGAATGCAGCCCTGTCTGACTCCAGTCTCGATGGTGAAAAAGGCAGTATGACCTGTGTCCGTCCGGATGCAACAGCTAGAATCCTGATATAAGTTCTGGAAAATGGCGATAAACCGCTGTGGAATGCCATATAGCCGTGCGATGTTCCAAAGCGATTTCCGGTGGACGCTGTCAAACGCCTTCTTAAAGTCTATAAAGTTGACCAAGAGCGGTTTCTGATATTCGGAGCTTTGTTCAATGATTTTCATAAAGACCCACGATAAACAACACAACACAACCAATGAAAAAGTTTAAACAAATGAAGTCATCTCATATTTTGAAATAGTCCCCAGATTGTCACGATTCAAAGGTAGAGACGGAAGCAATCGCAGATTTCGAACATTTAATAAACAAACAGACAAAAAACAAAGACACAATAACACGAGGCAAAATACTGCGGCGAAACTAAACATCGCCACGTGGACAAAAGCACGGATAGACGATACGTAAGACGAGGAAGCAGTGCAAACAGTGGCTATATATATGACTGCTAATTACCAGGAACGTGAATCAGGTGCAGGTGCTCATGAGACACTGAAGCAGTGGCTGTTGGGAACTGTAGTTCAGAGTTCTCTTACTGATTTCATGACACAGATACTCTGTTCCATCCGTCATAAAAGGTCACAGAGCATTTCATTTTATGTACAGTATCTAACGATGTATATAACAAAGTCTAATAATTATGTTCATTACGAAATGATAATAATAATGCCAGAAATGAGTTAGTTAACAGTCTGATTTTGTGCGTGAAGACAAGCTTGTGTCAGTGCAGTGAGCTCAGCAGCTTGTGTAGAAATGTCTCATGGTAACCCACACCATCATCTGAAAACTGCCTGGGGTGTTTTTTTGTGCTTAGCCTACAAGTTAGCAATTTAGCAACTCTGTGTGGGTTGTGGTTGTGTCTTATGCAGCAACAAATCTGTCTCACACAAAAAGAGTCTGTATCGGTCTGTGTATGAGCGGCCTGTAGGACATTATGCACATGTTATGTCACACACACACTGTATGTATGAAATTGTGTGGAATGCATATTAATTGTCCATGCATCATATTAAAAGGAATTTCAGCATAACCAGAAGGTGTTTCACCAGAACCTTTACATTATAACGTTATTAGTCAGGAAGTGACCGTGTAAAAAGTGCATGATTTATACACAAATGTAAGATTCTACCCAGATTATAGTCACACACCTTTCAGGATATCTGACATACTGTATTAGAAGAGTTAGAATAATAATAATAATAATAATAATAATAATAATAATAATAATAATAATAATAATAATAATAATATTATGAAACTTTATTTTATAAAGCGCCTTTAAAAGCAGCTTCTCAAAGCGCTGTACATAAAATCACAATCCACAGAAAAATAAAACATATAAAAGTTAATTAGAATAACAACAACATTAATAATAAAAGTAACTAAAGAACAATCATAAAAAGACATCAGCAGTCGAATGCAAGTTTAAAAAAGTCTTGAGAAGAGCTTTAAAAATGCCAAGAGTCTGGGCTTCCCTGAGTTCAGGAGGAAGAGAGTTCCAAAGTGAAGGAGCATAGACAGAAAAGCCCCGTCACCCATAGATTTTAGGTGTGTTTGGAACAGTTAATTACATTGAACAGATTACATTGTGCGATTTGGGGTGTAAGGGATAAAAAATAAAAAATGTTTTCCTTTTAAAAGCTGTGTACAGTGTAGTGCAGAGAGCCAATCAGATTTCAGCTTTCCTGATTCTGAATCTCGCGGCCAGACAACACCGAGTCGTGATGTTTTCAGCGGCTGTTTTAGCGACTGTAAGCGCTGTCCTAACCACTGAACACACTTTTGTGTCCTTTCTACTTTTCCACAGCGATGCAGATGCTATAGATACTTCACTTTAGATCGTTTTCTGCCGTGTCCAGGCCTCCGTACCGTTCACATATCGCTCACCATGGCTTTCGAGGTTCGCTCTGTCCGCTCAATATGAGCACTGTTTTGTAAGCAAATATAATACAAAAAAAGTTACTACTTAGTAAGTTTTCAGAGACGACTACGTTTGAGTGCAAAAGTTTGCACACCCTTGGGGGAAAGAAAAAAAAAAGAGATAAGAATGACTAACGAATAACCCGTATCGACTAGATTTCCTCTGAAAAGCTCATTTAGTTCAAAAGTTTGTTCATTAATGAAAGGCCAGTGCACCGAAGCGTGTATACACTGAAGTGAAGGTTTCAGCGTTGCTGATTCTGAATCTCGTAGCCAGAAAAGGATGAAACAGTGTTTGGCATTAATGGGTTTTTTCCCCCTGATTGTATACTATCGATACTTGTCCTGTCCAGGCTTCCGTACCAGTCGCATCTCGCTGATCATGGTTTCGATTCTCGAGATATATCTGCCATTTCCAAGTAAAACAGGAGCACGCAGTCCTCTCCAACGTCTCAGCCCGGCGTTATTAATTGCACTTGAAGAATCTAATTTGGTAACTCGGTGACGTCTGGTGAAATGAAAATCTCATTTCTGTGAGTAGCTCAACGATGAAATTATTTGAGTTGAACACAGCTGTTGATTTCTTCCTCTAGTTTGTCTGCATCCCGTCCAGCCCTGAGTGTGGTGGTGTACCCCCTTCTCCACGAGGACTTAGGGAACGTGATCAGGGAAATGCCGCTCTGCCATCTGGACGAGATCACGCTCTTCAAGACCCGTGTGGCAGAAGATCCCACTGTACTGTGAGACACAGAGAGATGTCTGACATTGCCTTGCGATGGTGGATGTTAACATTTCACCGCTTATTGTTTACACAGACACAAAGGGAGTTTTGCAGATCATCTAGACGTCACCTGCAAAGGACTGAAATCAAAATAAGTGTGTTACAGGCGTTAGTGGGAAGCACAACAGTGCCAGAATCACATCACACATGAAATAAAGTTGCTGTTGGTGCATTCTTTGTTGTTGTTGTTGTTGTTGTTGTTGTTGTTGTTATGTCTTATGAATTTTCAGACAAAATAAAGGAACACGTTATCAAATAAAGCTGCGATCCGCGGGGTCCAAGCACCACCACAAACATTGCCCTGGTGGCCATTTTTGTTTAGCGATCATTAGGAATGAAAAAAGATACGTTAAGATAATACTTTATTAATCCCCAGATGGAGAAATTAGGGGAATGGAGAATACAGTTCAGAGATTAGCACAACGATGCAGGACGTCAATTAACTGTTGACACGTTTCTAACGTGCTAAACCCGAATCTGTTAATAAAGGAGATCCTGGATCTGAGCATGAATTCTCCTGAAGGGCGTCTAACTGTGAATGCATAAAGAAACAGGAATGAGGAGAAAAAATAAAGCATGTAGAAGAAGAAATGATAGATTGGGTCATGTGCTTGGTTAGTATAAAGGAACTAAAACCACAAGTTCAGCAAGTTTTGCAGTGATGAGATTCCAAATGATGTCCAAACGAACTTCTGATCACATCTTCTTTTCACTTCTAGGAACTCGTTTGAGGAATCATCCCGAACCACAAAGTGATTTCTTCTTATTTCAGCTCCCTCTGATTTTGGAAGTTCTCAGTAATGTTGCGTTCAGGAGGCGCGCTGTTTGCTTTTTTCTGAAAGAAAACTCGACAGAAACGTGAACCCGAGGTGTGTATCGGGACGCGACAAAACGTCTGCGGGACGAAGAAACGATTTTCAAGAAGATTGTGATTTTAAAGTGGAAACAGTGCACAAAGATTTATAAATCTGATATTTAAAGAAATTAATGGTGCACGCGCACTTTCGCTCTAGAATCCATGCGAAGTTTTGTAAATGAGGCCCCAGACCACTAGGTGGCGCACCTCTGGTCAGTCCAAGGGACGTGTAGCTAACCAAGGTACAGTACCTGGGCTACAGGATTGGTTCCGGACCTCCAGGAAAGGCTTTCCTGAATCCCAGAGAGCCAGGTCTGTGTTTTTACTGGGTTTGCAGGATACCACCGGAGATGAAAATAAGATGATGCCAACGCGTAATTTTTCCAGAACACGGCACATGGAGGTACGTCGAAGGGTGTCGGCTGTCTTGTCACGACACGTGGTGCATGAAGGGAACAGAAACGTGTATAAGTTGTCAGTACTGGATGTACATGTATATATTATTTACTGTACTTAATATTAAGTTGAATATACACAGTACACTGTGTGTGTAAAGGTTCTATAAGCAGCTCTTGTTAAGACGGAATATTAACAGAAAGCGGATAAACGCTTTTGCCTTTGCATCACGGAGTCTTGCTGCTTGCTCAACATAAAGGAACTGGAAAGTTGTGCAGTCCTGCAATGATGCCAATTACAGAAGTGAAGCTAAAAGTTCCACAAGCTACTTCTAATAACTTCTACACATCTTCTGGGAACTGTTTTTGTACATTTTATTTGCAGCCGTGGATCTTCTGAGTAATCCTCCTGAACCCCAACATCCAGTAACAGAGCTGTATACACTGACGCTGTTTCTAATCACTGCATGAGGCGCGCAGTAGGTTCTCCTGGAGTTCCAGACATGTTTGGAGCTGTGTGTAATCGTTTCATGTGGCGTCGTGTGTTCTTTATATCGTGTGTGTTCTTTCCTTATCTGTAGCTTCCTGTTTGTAGGAGGACGGACACAGTAACGTAGCTCTGCTGATCACGCCTGCCTCGTGTTGTCTGTATAAAGTCTCTGACTCTGAGACTCTTCTGCACTCGTCGTTCAGTGAACATTGTGTTCTGCTACGTCTGCGTCCATCATGAAGCTCCTCAGTGTGGTTCTCCTTCTGCTTCCACTCTCGCTCTGTTTGGCTAGAGTCGTGGATGATTTTACTGAGAGCTGTCCACAGTTCTTCGCTAATCCGTATCATGTCGTTTCTCCTCCCACGGGTTTTACTGGGACTCAGTATAAACAGATCTGTCAAACTCGAAATGATCAAGCTGAATTCGCGACACTTTATGACACGACGTACAGGATCCCAGTTTACTCAGCATACAGGTTTACCAGACTAATGAAGTGTAAAAGAAGGATGGGAAACTGGTATATTGAAGCTCAGGTAAGCGCAACTTAGATTACTGTATCTTATAACTATTTAATTTATAACTTCTGCAACTTATTTTATGATCATTAATAATAATAATAATAATAATAATAATAATAATAATAATAATAATAATATATTTTAATTAAATAATTAAATCATTTTAACACTCACTCATAATAATAATGAAGAACTATTATTTTAATTAAATTTGAGTAATTGTAAAATAAATACAATAATATTTTGTTTATAAAAATATATATATTATAATACAATCCACAACAATAAACATTATTATTATTATTATTATTATTATTATTATTATTATTATTATTTAAATGTCTTTTTTACTGATCCAGTAATGCAGAAATCATCAAATACACATCTAAGACAAAATTTGTATTATGAAAAAATAGAGTATCTAAGACTTTTGCACTGTAATGTGTGTGTGTGTGTGTGTGTGTGTGTGTGTGTGTGTGTGTGTGTGTGTGTGTATGTATGTGTACCCCTTATGTAGCTGGAAAATGGAACCTTGGGGCCAAACATGGCTACTGAGTCTGCTGTGAGAAATATAGTTAATCAGGCTGAGAACGGAGATTATAAATATTCTGGCTATGATAGAGGACACCTGGCTCCAGTTTTCCATGCCACCTCACAGAACTGTGCTGATGCCACCTTCACGCTGACCAACGCTGCTCCACAGGCGGCAATGTTCAACCGCAATACATGGATGAGGACAGAAAAAAGCATGAATGACATACTGACCAAATCTTGCCTTAATGTAGGCCTGCGTGCATTTGTAGTAACTGGGGTTGTGCCGGGTACTGGTACATTGAAAAATGAAGGTAGAGTGCGAATTCCCAGTCACTTCTGGATGGCATTCTGCTGCCTCGATAGCAATAATATACCCAAACACTCAGGTGCATATATTGGAGAAAATATAAATAATGCTAAAGTGGACAATCTGGAAAGGCAGGTACTTGAGAATCGATTATACAATCTGTATGGGAGAACTGTCACTTTGTTTGGTGGTCGATGTTAGATGCAGAATATGGAGAAAAGCGTGAACTATCTGTGTTAACACGGCTGTATCGGGGACATTTCTGTAGCATCATACCTCCTTTTAATTTCACTTTGTTTCCTCGACGACGCGACAATTTCAAACAGAAAATAAAACAATAGAAAAGCAAACAGCTGGAAAGGGGAAACACGCCGCACGAAAGCGTCAAAAGCAGGAACGATGTTGAACTAGTGGAAAGTCCGAGTGTTGAATGGTTTCAGCGTCTGTCCTGTATGTTTCCCATTCAGTGGAACAACTTCTACACACATACACTTAAAAAAATGAAAACTAATCAGAAATCACTCATGTGTTGATTGACATGTTGTTGTACTTTTAATCAGTTTATTTCTGTCACTAAATTGGGATCAGATCATTTATCATGAATCACTGAATTGCAGTTTGATTTTCTGCAGAATTCTACATTAATAAAGAGCATCCAATTAAACCGTGTCTCCTCTTACTTACTGCCGTATAACATCTGGAGCATAGCTATGGGACATTAATACTTATTAAATGTACACTAGAATCTCACAGATATTTTCTGGAGCAAAATAATAATAATAAAAAGATCTACAAACATCTGGACATTCATTTTTGAGTCATTTTTGACCTTAGATTTCGGGAGGACGTAACTGACTGGTTACATACAAAAAGTTTCTGAATTGGAAATAAATCATGAGGAATTGTGCATTTTAATAAGAGACAACAAAACAAATTCTGGGAAATCCCCACCCTGAGTTAAAAAAAAAGCTCAAGATTATTAAAAGGAAAAATGCCTTGTCCTTATGCCATAGATTAAACCATTCTTTTATTTATTTATATATTTATCACATTATTTTGTTATTTGCACATGCATGATATAAAACAAATCAACTATAACACATTTAACCCTTTCATGCATAAATCATGTTTAAGCGAATCCAGTTTCTTTTATTTAGGAATATATATATTTTTGTCAGTTTATAAATATCACTCATCTTAAAAAGTAAATAGATCGTCCGTGTGCAATGTGTAACTGAAATTTCATTTTTTTAAATAGAAAATATAAAAATGTAAACATATTCTTCACAGGTACAACATTTACACAGTACATTAAATCATTCGCTTTTAAAAATCTAAGTTGTTTGGTGGAGTGGTACAAAAATATTTTATAAACATATGGAGATATGCTGCAATGATAAATAATCTAGAACGAGACAGAATGAGAATATTTACATATTATTATTTTTTTCTGAAATTCTATTTTTTTAATAGTTTAAAAAAAAAAACCCTAGCATTATAAAGTGTTGTTATTTCAAGTTCATGTGATATCATGGCTCCTTGCCGCTAGGCGGCAGCAGTGTGTGTGTTTACACTCAGTGACGCGGCGCTGTAACAGCAACAAAGAGGACCTTACTAAAACAGCCCTATTAATCGATTTGAACACATCGATCAAGAGGTTTTAAAACATTTTACACCTAAAATCACATTTCGTTATATAATAGTGCGTTATATAACGGTTTATAATGTTAAAGTGTCTTTTTAATTTTAACGTCTGGCTTTAATTCTTGAGTAAAAAGTAGACATTTATTCAACGAAAGTCTGTGTATCGACTTGTTACGTCTGGTGTAACTGAGTTCCATCAGAAACGCATGTATACACACACACACGCGCGGGGTGAGCATCACTCCTGACAGTGTTAGCGGTCATCTCCAGTGTGTTTGTGTGTGATTTAAAGTGGTGATGTTGCGCTGTGTGTTGTTGAACACTGTGCGAGCCGGAAGTGCTGTTCATGTGAGGAATTCTCCGCCGTGTTTCTGTCACATCGCTGTGAGAAAGTTCGCGAATGTCCCAAACCCAACCGGAGAAGAAGATGAGGTCCAGTTCGGGGATTATTCTAGAACTTTCTCCTCCAGGATGATTTTCCGGAAGACGTCCGCTGAGCAGCAGGACGCGAAACATATAGACGCGGAAGTGGAGCAGGACGAACCTTACCACTTCCGGTTTAGAACCAAGCACCGGAAGAGTAACACACCGTACTGGTATTTACTGCAGTGCAAGAAGCTGCTCAAGAAAGATAAAGTGAGCGAAAGATTATAAAAATAAACATTAAACTCCATTGTGTCTCTGTGTATTGAACCGAATTCTCCATTTGATTCTCTAACACAGCAGCTCTGAAAGTAGTTCCGGCTCCGAATCACAGCTTTATATTAATGCGCTAATGTCTTTATCTTCTCTATCAGAACTAAGTTGTTTCACATTAAATGGAGCTATAAATGGATAAAAAGCACAATGTGTCGCTCTTACTGTAGTGTAAGAAGAATAAAACGCTTTAATAACCCCTCTGTCATCCATCCCTTCTTATATTCTCTCTCTCTCATCCATCCCTTATTCTCTCTCTCTCTCTCTCTCTCTCTCTCTCATCCATCCCTTCTTATTCTCTCTCTCTCTCTCTCTCATCCATCCCTTCTTATTCTCTCTCTCTCTCTCATCCATCCCTTATTCTCTCTCTCTCTCTCATCCATCCCTTCTTATATTCTCTCTCTCTCTCTCTCATCCATCCCTTATTCTCTCTCTCTCTCTCTCTCTCTCTCTCTCTCTCATCCATCCCTTCTTATTCTCTCTCTCTCTCTCATCCATCCCTTCTTATTCTCTCTCTCTCTCTCTCATCCATCCCTTATTCTCTCTCTCTCTCTCTCTCTCTCTCATCCATCCCTTCTTATTCTCTCTCTCTCTCTCTCTCTCTCTCTCTCTCTCTCTCTCATCCATCCCTTCTTATTCTCTCTCTCATCCATCCCTTCTTATTCTCTCTCTCATTCATCCCATCTTATTCTCTCTCTCTCTCTCTCTCATCCATCCCTTCTTATTCTCTCTCTCTCTCTCTCTCTCATCCATCCCT
The DNA here is from genome assembly GCF_001660625.3 of Ictalurus punctatus. Taxonomy (NCBI): domain Eukaryota; kingdom Metazoa; phylum Chordata; class Actinopteri; order Siluriformes; family Ictaluridae; genus Ictalurus; species Ictalurus punctatus. Next base: position 754,451 of record NC_030441.2, read on the forward strand.
TCTTATTCTCTCTCTCTCTCTCTCTCATCCATCCCTTCTTATTCTGTCTCTCTCTCTCTCTCATCCATCCCATCTTATTCTCTCTCTCTCTTTCTCTCTCTCTCTCTCTCATTCATCCCATCTTATTCTCTCTCTCTCTCTCTCTCTCTCTCTCTCTCTCTCTCTCTCTCTCGTCCATCCCTTCTTATTCTCTCTCTCTCTCTCATCCATCCCTTCTTATTCTCTCTCTCTCTCTCTCTCTCATCCATCCCTTCTTATTCTGTCTCTCTCTCTCATCCATCCCTTCTTATTCTGTCTATCTCTCTGTCTCTCATCCACCAATTTCTCTCTGGCTAAATCTCATTTACTCTATCTATCTATTTATCTATCTATCGCTCCATCAATCTCTCTCTCTCTCTCTCGCTCTCTCTCTCTCCTCTCAGTTATCTGAGGCATTAGCGCTGTTTGAGGTTGACATGCTGAAAGGGGAGCGATTGCAGCCGGAGGAGTATAACTACACGGTGCTGATTGGGGGATGTGGACGAGCCGGATATATCAAAAAAGCCTTTAAACTTTACAATGATGTGAGGACACACACACACACACACACACACACACACACACACACACACACAGAGTCAGTGATGATGATGATGATAAAGTCTGAAATGTTTTCCCCCAGATGAAGAAGCGCGGGTTAGAGCCCTCGGGCGCGGCCTACACGGCTCTGTTCAACGCCTGCGCCGAGTCTCCGTGGAAGCAGTCGGGTCTGGAGCAGGCGCTGAAACTGCGTCAGGAACTGCGCAGGAAAAACATCCCTCTCAATGCCATTACCCATCATGCACTGCTCAAAACGGTGGCGCGGGCCGGAGACCTGAAGGCTTGTTTTCAAGTGCTGCGGGTAACGTCATCCCGACACGCTCACGAACTCTGTATACGTGACGTGTTTTATTCCTCGTTTATATTCTAAAACTAGACCGGAATATTGCTGCCATGTGGTACGCGTTTTTATCAAAGTGTGTGTGTGTGTGTGTGTGTGTGTGTGTGTGTGTGTGTAGGAGATGCTACAAAGCGGACAGGCCATCACACAAGAGACATTTCAGTACTTGCTGATGTGCTGCGTGGAGGACAAGGAGCAGGGCTTCAGACTCGCGCTACAGGTACACACACACTCACACACACTCACACACACTCACACACACTCACACACTCTCACTGTTCATTGTCTTTCTTTCTTTTTTTCTGTTTTCTTTTATGCTCTGTCTCTCTTTGTGTCTCTCTTTCTGTTTCTTTCTTTCGTTCGCTAAGTAAGCTTAATGAGAGCTAATGAAAGCGGTGTTCTCCTGCAGGTGTGGCACCAGATGCTAACAGCTGGAATAAAACCAGACGTCCAGAACTATAACATCCTTCTGCGCGCCGCGAGGGATTGTGGGATCGGCGATCCTGCCCTGGCTTCTAAATTACTCCTGAGGGGTCAGGAGGAGTCCGAACTCCCAGCTCAGAGAAGAGGTCAGAGGTCGAGGCTGAGAGAGGGGGCGTGTCCTCCGGAGCCTTTAGACGTGGATGCGTTCGAGCGACGCATGCTGACCGACACGGCGTCTGATCTCACACGGCCGACTCTGGACTCGACAGAAACTCATACGATTCCTGCTTCCTCGTCACCTTGCCTGTCGCCGTCGCTACAGCCGGCGCCTCCGTCGCCGTCGGTCCCAAACCTGCTGGACCTGAGCACCTGTCACTCGGATGTGGTCGCCTTGGCGACAGCGAACAACGCGTCCGATAGGCTGGCGCTGATCGGAGACCTCGACGGCTTCCTGAGTAAAATGTCCGACGAGGGATTGAAGCCCACCGTCAAGACTCTCACGCTGTTGGCCGACGTCACGGAGCCCAGCAGCCAATCAGTACACAGCCTGATCCAGGTGGCCAATCAGGGCGGAGTCAAGCTGGACGTGGGTTTCTTTAATACGCTGATCAGGAGAGCTGCTAAAGTGGGAGACGTGGAGGGAGCCAAAGTCAGACCACGTTTTTTAATGTTTTTATTTATCTTTATTTGGAAGTGAATCGCAAAACCTGCACAACGTCGTAAACACAGTTTGTAAAAGCTCCTGTCTCTCTGTTTCAGGCTGCGAAGGCGCTGATGCTGGAGAGGAAGTTGCGTGTAAACGCTCGGACGTTCTGCAGCATGGCCCTGACCTGTCGCACGCAGAAAGACGGACTCCAGCTCCTCGCCGACATGGAGGTCTGAACAACTGACCTCGACCTTTTCCATCAGTTCAAGTTAATTCCGTACGCACCTTCCGTAGAAATGAAGACAAATAGAAAAAAAACCCACTGAGATTTAAACCAGTAGGTCTAAAAAGTATGTTTTGTTGTTAGGACAAAGATGAATAATTTCGGCCGTTTTTATTTATTAGTTTTTGCTCGTTTTGTTATAAAAATCAATATGTGCCAATACTTCTCGATAGCGTTGTATGTAAAGTAGATTGCTTTAAGGGATTAAGTGCACGTTTGTAAACATCTGTATGTGACACGAGATTACAACATTACTATAAATTACTAAAACAGCGAATGTTTATTTTTGTTTTGTTTTGTCAGGCGTGCGGCGTGACGGCGAACGCTCACGTGTTCAGCGCTCTGATTGGTCAGGCCACGCGGCGTTTGGACTACGTCTGGCTGCACGAGCTGCTGCTTCAGATGCACCAGATGCAGGTTTCACCCAACGACGTCATCATCAAGCAGCTGGAGTTCGCCGCGCAGTATCCTCCCACCTACGACCAGGTCAGTTACGCTCGTTTGCATATGCAAATTCTAGCAAGAGTTTTGTTTTATTCTGTTTGTGATTTTATTCATTTCCATTTGATTTCTTTCAGCGTTTTTGTTTGTATCAAATGAGGATTTGTCTATTTTTTCAGGATGCAAAGTTGTATTTTTCTTTCTTCCGTATTTCTTAAATAAATTAGAGTTGTACATTTTTATTTATTTATTTTTGCACATCTTGTAAAAAATGCTGGCGATTTGTTAGCGAGGGGGCGTGGTATATGCATAAGACATGTAAATCAGGGGGAGGGGTCTCGAACACTAGTCAAGATAGATTTCTTGATTCGTGAAACTTGCACCGCAGCTAAAAGAAATCTTAAAACTCTTTTTCTGCTCCATTTGGTATCGTTTTTAGCTGAATTCTTCCTCTAAACAACATCTTGAGTTGATGATCCTGTTTATTCTCTCTCTCTTTCTCACTCTCTTTTTTTTTGTGTGTAAATCTCTTCCTAGTACAAGTCGAAGAACACGTACTTGGACAAGATCAACGGTTTCCGTGGTTTCTATAAGCAGTGGCTGGAGTTCACGCCTGCACAGGAGACGCCACACCCATGGGAGAAATATCACCAACCCGAGACCGAGATCGAGCCGGGTGGAGTGGAGTCTGGACGTGGGAGCGATAAACCGCGTCAGCTGAGCTGATTCACTAAATGTAAAATAAATAAATAGTTTTCACAGCATATGACTCAACTGAGGAGTGATAATTATATATAATATATTCTCTTGTGAGAGAGAGGACGCTATAGGACGCTTTGGAGAGGGCGCAATACACACTTTATGTACAATACGATGATACGGTTTTCAAATTTGCGTCCACAATTTGTTCTCTTGATGACGCTTGTCGATTTCTTGGAAAGCTGAAACTCCCTCACCAAACAGCAAAAACGTAAGAAATGTGTGGGTGTGTCCACTGTGCACGTATCACGGTGTGCGGGTCCGGGATTCGAGCCACTGTGTGTGTTGTTGGGTGCTGGTTGCGAACTTTCACCACTGCGCAGCCTCAATCTGCGCGGTAAAACCGAGGAGGAAGTGGACGCCGAGGGCATCAGGACTCTTACCGAATCATGCCCGCGACTTACCCACTTCAATCTGTCCTCCACACACTACCATCATACCACTCCGGAAAAGCTTGACGGGCATCTCTGTGGGGCTCTCGGATATCTCGGTCGTCTCCGTTCTCTAGCACTGCCTGCTTGCGCGCTGTCACAAGGGCCACCCGTACCAGCCAACAAGCCGGATTTGGCTACAAAACTGTCCTCCGAGTCCCCGCTACTCGGACTGAAGAAGAATCGCCGCGTCGGCGTCCCAGCCTACCAGCCGATGCTTGACGGCACAGGGGATTTAAAGGAAGAGCAGGAAGGTGAAATAGAGTCCTTCCTGCGCCCGCTAATAACCGGTTGCATGTGAGCAAGACACTGAGTGGCGACGGTGGCAAGGAAACACTTCCTAAGATGTTTTAAGAGGAAGAAACCTTGAGAGGAACAGAAACCTTGAGAGGAACTTGAAGAATTTAATTTGGTAACTCGGTGATGTCTGGTGAAATGAAAATCTCATTTCTGTGAGTAGCTCAACGATGAAATTATTTGAGTTGAACACAGCTGTTGCTTTCTTCCTCTAGTTTGTCTGCATCCCGTCCAGCCCTGAGTGTGGTGGTGTACCCCCTTCTCCACGAGGACTTAGGGAACGTGATCAGGGAAATGCCGCTCTGCCATCTGGACGAGATCACGCTCTTCAAGACCCGTGTGGCAGAAGATCCCACTGTACTGTGAGACACAGAGAGATGTCTGACATTGCCTTGTGATGGTGGATGTTAACATTTGTTGTGGATAAAAATGACATGAAATAAACACGAGGGAGATTGAGTATGAGTAAAAATGTAATTTCATTGGTAATTCACAGGACGGGTGGGTGCGTAGTCTGGAGGAGAGTAAGAGGGGGAGGAAAATGGGGTGCGTCCTGGGGACATGGGGAAATCAGGGTGGGTGAAGTGAGCGGACCACTGAGAGTCGGGCGGACTGGTGGGTGAGAAGAGGGACGGATGGTCGGGGCCCGGATCGGAGAAGACAACATCATCATCCTCGGATTGGAAGCTGGAGGGGGGTTCTGGGTCTGACTGGGTAGAAGCGTCAACACGCACGTTCGTGGGGCAGATTCTGTACCGAAGAAGAGGGGGGAACCCCGGATCTCCATTCTTAGGGGGGGTGCGGCGAAGATAGTTAAGTAGCATCATGATATCAGCAGTGAGATGCACAAGCTGGTAATGAGTGTCCAGATCCAGGTCCAAACCCTGATCCAGGTCCAGTAACGGAGAGAGAGGGGACTGACGACGGGCACCGGCACCTAGACACATAGAAGCGGGATTAGGCGGATTGGAATTACGAGCAATTTAAGAGCAGTAATAGGAAAAAAGTCAAAAAGAAGTGTACGAGCTGAGGAGTGCTAAAAACACACACCCACACACACACTCGTACAGTCAAGACACAACATACATAAACACACACGAATAACTTTAATAATATCTTATAGTGATAGAGAAACTCTATAAAAAACAGAATAGTAGGATATGCAGGACAGTAGAACTGTAATGATATTAAGAAGTTGGAAGTACAGTAAACCGCTTTTCAAGTAGTATAAATATATATAAAATAAGAAATATAGTGCAAATATGAAAATAAATTATAAATGAGAAGTACGGGAAAAAAAAGGAAAATATAACTTACTCATGATTCAGATGGTGAAGATTCTCGTCTCGCAAGGAAAGCCTTAATTTTTAGAGAACCATGAAGAAAGCCAGTTATAAGGGTGGCTGCCCCCCCCCTCGAGATAACGATAAGACCAAGGTCCCTCCCGGTTGTTTAGTCGTCTTGCTTACGTCATTTTTTTTACCTAGGGAATTGGGAATCCTATTTTTTGACAACCTAGGTGGATGAAAATCCTAGGTAAAAGAGAACCCTGGTTTTTGAAAACCTAGGTAAATAGAAACTCTGGGTTTTTGTTTCCTGGGTTGTTGGAAATGCCTGAGTTCTGATTTTATGTGTAAAATAAAACCCCGGGTTTCAATTCTATGGGTAAGTGAAATAGGCCTTTTCTGGAAACCTATGGGTTATCTAGTGTGTAAATACAGTATAAATACTGGAGCTTAAGCTCAGGGTATGGGGGATCACTTCTGAGAATTCTCATCGGTGTGGATCTCGTGTGGTGGAATGAAACAATAAAGCTGGACCCTTGCTTCTTCTCACTCACGGCTGGTGTATTTTTTCTATCTCCAACTGGGCTCAGAGGTAGATGTGAGTATTGGCTTCTAAGTTGAATTTTAAATGTTTTTGGGTAATAGGCTAAATTCGAGCCAACATTTGGCACCCCAGATGGGACTGGGCTAAGATCTATATGTCTGAAATCTCTCCCGTGGGACTTCGCTCTCTAAGCAACAGACAGGCCGTATAGGAAAAGGCATTGCAGACGCCTGTTATTTCAAAGCTCTGTTTTAGTGGTCTGTTGTTACGATTGAGAAGCCCCGGGGTGGGAAGAAAGACTAAGTGGGTCTCCAAAAGAACCTGGAGTGAGTGAGAAGAGGTAAGAGAAGTATAGATTATAGAATGTACTTTTTTAATTGTAATAAAGAAATGGTATATGTGTTGTGTGAGTGAAAGTCCTGCAATACCGCTGGAGGAGGTAGAAAAAAGGTAGAAAAAAGAGAAATAGAGAAATACTCCAGGGCTGGGATAGAAAGCAGGTGGAAAAATGAGGCCTCAGACCCCAGATACCGGCTACTAGACTAGACTAGCAGTCTAGTGGCGGCTGCATTGGTGGGGACCCCTAATACCGCTGGAAAAGGATTAGATAAAAGATAGATAGATTAGATTCCAGGGCTGGATAGAGAGGGGAATAAATCCTGGGCCCAGGTCCGGGTCGTGCAATACAGCATGCCCGGTGTATGAATGGAATATGTACTAACAAATGTGTGTGCTTAAAATATATGTGCTTATAATATGTATAATATGAGTGTGGTGTGAGAGCGTGTGAGTTTTGGAGACAGGGAAAATGTATTTATTAGTGCTCTGAACATGAGCTCCATACCTGTATTGGATAAGTGGGATAAGATTTAGAGAAAAGAAAATTTTTCCTTTGGAGAAAGTTGGATTTAATTTGTATGACTGTAAGCTTCATGCATACGGAGCTGGTTTGGAGGTGCTTTATACTTTGAAAACTTCATGTAGTAAAATAAGTGTAATAATGTGGAATACAATGTGTGTATGTGAGCTTGCCTGCGTTGTTGATAGAAAAGGGGGGTGTATGTGTGTGTGTTCCTGTCCGTTCTTATCTGTGCGTCTGTGTGGAAGGACAAGGAAAAAAAAAGGGAAAAAAGGTAAGACAATTCGGTGTGTGTGTGTTCTTCAGAGTGAGCTGGGTAATGCGGAGCATTGTAAGATATCTTGCGGACTTTGAATGTTTCGAATCCGGTACATACTTTAGGTGAGTCGGCGAGACTGTGTGTGTTATAATTAATTTGGTATCAATAACTGCTGTATAAGTGTGTTAAAAATTTTGGGGAGCATGCACGCCAATGGCACATATTTTAGACATCTGTTCGACTGCCCATTGTGTAAAGAAGAATTACTAGACCTGTAATATATAAAAACATATTCCCAGATTGTGTGATCCAGGGAAAAAGGAAGACTGAAGGCGGAAAAAAGTGTGCATTTTCAGGCCCCAGAAGTCACTGTTAAGAAATGAATGAGTCCGACGCTCCAAATGTGAAGGAGAAAGTCCATTTGGACCTTTCATTTATATTCCATTTATATTTATATTTCATTTCATTTATATTTGTAGCATTTTAGTAACTATTGTTATTCAACTTGAAGTTAGTAAATTATATTTAAAAAAAAAATTGTGTTCACAATTATGGTAAATAAGTACATAACACTTAAATTCCTTTTAAATAGTGTGGAAAAACTAGTTGGAACAACATTATTTCTATGAGTAATTAAGTTAAAAACTTGTGGTTATTATACAGATTATTAAATGAGTTTTAATGGAAGACCTTTTGACTGTAGAGGAAAAGGTGATTTCTCCAACTCAATGCGCTTCATTGGTTGAAATTAATTTAAAGTTGTCATAACTCAAAAATGATGGGTGTTTTGCAAAACTGTCTGTGTGGTTCGCCTAAAAGAGTTTTATGTGTGTTTGTTGTTTGTTTAGTATTATGGTGTTACTGTGCGTGTTCCAAGTTAGGAGGGAGGGTCTCCGTCCGGCCCGGCTCCTCAGTCTCCTGGCATGACACCAGACTGGATTGAGACCGTGTTGCGCAGATTGTACACAGTTCCATGTTTAGATGGGGTGCACGGCTGGTCAGAATCATGCGCGCCGGAGCTCCAAATCATTCTTTTCATTTTAATTTGAATTCCATGTGTTTCCCTGTTTGGAAACTGAATGAAAGTGTTTTGAGTTCCATGGTGACGGTTATCTAAACCACCGAGCGCGCGAGAGAGGGAGAGAGCGCGTGCGAGAGATTTCTGTTTTTACCCCTTTTTTTCCAATCCTTTATCTTACGTTCTATATATATACGTGGATATATTCATGTAAAAATTAAAATCAATCAGCATGTCTTGATGTTAACAGTCCGAAGAGAACTTTAATAATAGTTTATGTGGTGTGTATTGTGCCACTTAGTTTCTTCTGCAGAGGCATCTTTTCCTGACTAATGATAAAATTGACATGTGAACCTGTTCGTTTTGAGTGATATTAATAAAAAACCCTGAAAAGTAAAACCGACCCGAGGTAACAGTCTCAGGCTGATCACAATGTGGTCCGTATCAGGCTAGGTCACATCCTCCCTGTTGAGATAATGTTGAGCCTAAACATTTGGTTTCAGCGAGCAGTCTACCTTCATGAACTGACTCGCTAACAAGAACTGGAGTAACCATAATTAATTTGTATCAGTGATTCCTATATGGGTACGTGTCTATACAATATCTTAAGCAGTGTAAGTGCGAATTCTTCTGGCGAATTCTATTCTCTGAATAATTTCTGCATATTTTCTCTTTAAATGCTGTGTATATGTCCAATGATAAGTAATTAGTAAGATCAGATGGCAGTAGTAGTCTGCACATTTTAAATTCTTTATAATGTGTTGTACGCCTGTTACAGATGTGATATCTGAATCAGTAACATTAGAATAAGGTGATGGTTTGATTACTTACTTTTGCCGACATGTTGTGCTGATATGAGTTTGGGAGGTAGTTTAATTACGGTCCCTTTACAATAGTGTAGTTTGAAGTGTTTTTTCCTGAACTGTATATTGGTAAATAGAGTAGTTATGCAAATATATATATATGTGTGGGTGTGTATATGTATATACATATGTGCTATACGGTGTGCTATGGATATGTCATACAAAGTATACGAGTTACAATATTTAAATAATACAAAGCAGTGGTCACAAACTCGAGAACCTGTGAAGTGAATTGAATTGATAGTACGTTATATAGCAGCTGAAAACTGATAAAAACTGAGAGCTGTGAACTGGATGCAGGTGTGGTATTTTTATGTGTGTGTGGTCTGGGAATTGCGGTCCATGGCAGCCAGCCATGTTTGTGGACCGCAGTGAAGGATGGGAAATGTGGTTTGTGATATGAGTAGATTTAACACTACCTCAATATGGTCAAATACAGTTTAAATGAAATGGATAAAATTATAGGGCGAATCTTATGCTTCTTACAATTGTGCATTCAGCCAAGATGATAAATTTTATTAGACTAAGTTAAATACATATTCACATTCCTCGAAAGTGAGCAACATTTAAATGTCATGTATGAAGGATCTGAGTGATATTTTGAGTACAGTATGTTGATACAGTTATAAATTAATAAGAAACAAAATGCATGTACATGCATGTATACCATTTAGACTACAGACTAGTGCTGTACACATAGAACCAAATTCACTAGGTTGTTTTGAATGTAAATTAGTGGGATAAAAGTGGCTAGAGGACTGTAAATGCATATCTAGATCTCAACCTCAGTTACTCTATATTAGTTCTATCTTATTGGGATTATCACTCGTTAGCACAGATGGAATATTAATATGTTCGGGTAGTGTGCACCACAAATTTTCAGACTAAAGGAATTTTGTTTTCCTTTCTAAATATCTTTCTGGTAAATGAAAAACAGGAAGGGATAAGAATGTATCCTTGTCAATTGGGTTTGTACTTTTAAAAATAAATGGACTAGAACTATTTTACAGGGATAACTATACATGAGAGTGGAAAACCCCTTTAAGAGAGGTGTTATTCGTTTGATTAGAGCAGTGGGGATTACTTTAGTAAATTTTTTAAATGATTCGATAGACCAACTTTATTTAGTCTCTGCAGCAATATTTCCTGATTCACTGTGTTGGGAGCCTCTTCTAAATCAACAGACAGGGAAGTGCAGAGGGAACCGTGACATTGTTTTAAGACTTTCAAAACAACAGTTGTGCTGATATGTTTGTATGACCTTAGACTTCTTGCAGACTGATAACATGTGAACGGTTTACTGAAAAAAGCTTTCTACAAGGGACATAAGGCGAGGAGGCCGTGTTATTGGATTGTAATGATCTAATATAGTTGGGTGTCCCTGATTTAATGTAATAAATAAATAAGAAAACTGATTTCCAAATTTCTAGTATAACCCCTTTGTCTAATGAAAGATTAAAATGATAAATTGAAAGAGATGAAATAATAGTTTAGAAATACAGACTCTCCACACAATCAAGGCCTTGTGATGTGTTTATATCGAACTTGAGTGATCTGTAAACATCACATGTCTTAACACGTTAAAAACCGAACTCCTCATATCGACTTGTTTTTAATAGCTTCCTGCTTTATTAAAATCAGGGTATAGTAAATCACGATAAATATTCACTGTTTTAAGGCCTAGATCTGATGCATAAATTGAACATTTAATGATGGGTTTTGCAGATGTGTGTTCCCAGTTGTCTGTCTCCAGTTTCCCAGTACTATTGCCCTGTAAACAATATCTTGAAAGGACATGCCCACTTAGTCTAGCATTATTACAGCAAGCTGTGATAACAGAAGTGATGAGTTTTGCGATACAACCAACCCACCCAGTAATCATTATTTATAGTATGATGTATATAGAATATATATATATATATATATATGTATATATATATATATAAGATGTCCCAATTGTAACCTATAACTCTAATTCCATTCCACATAATATTATTATGGATCCGCGCTTTTTCCAAATGACTGCATGTGAGAGCTCAAGGCCGTTATTCCTCTTAACAATTCCTAGATCGGTAGTACACCTGGAAGCGTCTCCTTCGGGGGCTGTGGGCTCCCCTGTGGTGTACTCCTCTGTGGTCATAGACTCCCTTGCACGCTCCCAAGGCCGTCAGGACATGATTGGGGTCATCCTCCGCCCCATAAAAGCACAACAAATGTTCCTGGACGTTATCAAGTATGGTCTGCAGTAGATCACTGATTGCTCACTAAAGGACAACATCCTGAGATCCGGGTGGTCATTGGACAAGCCTGACATTGAATGAACTTATGCTTTGCACCTGAACTATGGCTGACAAACAATAACAAAGACTGTGTCTTACATGTGACTGAAAAGGGGGGGTGCTGCTGGGGGGGGTCCCGGCTCAGGAGAATGGGGCGCTTACAGGGCTGAAATTTATGTATTGAAAACATTGGATTTGGTGGCACAAGGATTGCCAGGCTGGAGATGCTCTCTTAGTGCAGATCATTGGGAAAATTGCTCTCTCACACATCGATCTTACGTTTATCACACCAGGTCATTTCTATTTTGAAAGAACATGATATGGGGATATGGGGTTAATCGATGTGCCACCCGAACTAAAATTCTTAAACCTGTTAGTGTGCCTAACTCACCAACTGTAGTGTTGTAATGGTGTAATTAATTCTGTGGAGCCAGTCACTGAGAACACTCACGATTGCCCAGCCGAAATTTGTATTTCGTTGAGCTTAAAAGTTTTGGGTCTGAAATTTCACAAACATTATGAACACCCTGTTCTGCCCAATTGGCTGAATAGAAGTCTATCACTAAAGAATGCAACCTGGTTAAGGGTAGAATTGTTAAAAAATAAATAAAAAAATAATATAAATACTGACGTTTAGGCCCATGGATTGTGTCGTCTGTTTGGAGTTGTTTGAATGCAATGAGGTTCTAGGAAAAAATTGGAACGCCACTTATCAAACAAATAGTTTAATTGAATTCTGACTGCACTTCTTGCTGTATGTATTACAGCTGCCCATGATCTTAGCCTCAGAGGGGGAAGGTAGAGGAATGATCTCTGTACTTGCAGGCAACGATGGAGGGTCACCTGAAGTGTGCTCAAGATTACTTATTATTTTTTTCCTTGACCAGGGATAGGTCTGGCATACCCTGATTTGTGTTGGATACAATTTGTGCTGATACTAAACGTATTTCGGTAGATGCTCTACCTCTTGCACTAATGACCTATCACATGCAGACTAACAGCAATATGTATCTAACACCGCATGAAATGCTTATGGGTCGACCCATGTCTGTGTCTGTTCCTTATGATGGACGGCCGCTGGAGTAATTGCAGATGAATCAAAAACATATATAAGACCACTAACTATTATGTATGGAGCTATATATTCACAGGAACAGAGCTGAGTGCAGTGTTATGTGTGAGGCGTCACCGCCTCAACGGGGGGAGGTGTTCACCCGGAGGTGGGAGTCCCGGAGGTGTTCACCCGGAGGTGGGAGTAACGGAGCCGCGAGAAAATGCTGACTATGAGAATGCTGCCTACAGGGCAGCAGCGGACTAGAACATGCAACCCCTGGAGGATGCTCAATCCTCCAATGACGAGATGGTGGGGAACACGTGAAGGTCCGGTCAACGGGGGGTCTGCTCTGTGGCAGACAGGATGAGAAGATGTGAAGATCCATACCCTGGGTGTACGTGCTAGCCTAACCTCTCCCCAAAGGGTGGCTCTCTACAGTACGTAAAGTGCTTGAGCTGAAGACAACCAGCATACAGAGAGATACTGCATACAACAGACTGTCAAGTATTGTTATAAAATGTTATAAAATGTTTGTGATGTGACGCAATCAGGCACAGAAAAGTATAATGGTGCTGCCGAGCACATAGTGCTGGCAGGGTGGGAATTTTTCCCTCGTAGGAGGTTTTTTCGCCCACCCCTGACTGCAAAAGACTGGGGTTTGGTTTTTGAGGGGAAGCAAGAATCTGCAGGTCCCGACAAATACAAAACGTACGGCGGTAGTAGTAGTAATGAATGATTAGGGAAACTCAGTTAATCACACTTATAATCGATGTAGGGTATAATCAAAGTAGTTAGATTCAAAATGATATATATATATATATAAAAGGAGAAGTAAGTTAAGGGTTAAGAGTTATAACGAGGTACATCTACGCTTAATTAAAGTATTGTATGAGGCTTCATAGCCTCAGAGGGGGGAAATGTTGTGGATAAAAATGACATGAAATAAACACGAGGGAGATTGAGTATGAGTAAAAATGTAATTTTATTGGTAATTCACAGGACGGGTGGGTGCGTAGTCTGGAGGAGAGTAAGAGGGGGAGGAAAATGGGGTGCGTCCTGGGGACATGGGGAAATCAGGGTGGGTGAAGTGAGCGGACCACTGAGAGTCGGGCGGACTGGTGGGTGAGAAGAGGGACGGATGGTCGGGGCCCGGATCGGAGAAGACAACATCATCATCCTCGGATTGGAAGCTGGAGGGGGGTTCTGGGTCTGACTGGGTAGAAGCGTCAACACGCACGTTCGTGGGGCAGATTCTGTACCGAAGAAGAGGGGGGAACCCCGGATCTCCATTCTTAGGGGGGGTGCGGCGAAGATAGTTAAGTAGCATCATGATATCAGCAGTGAGATGCACAAGCTGGTAATGAGTGTCCAGATCCAGGTCCAAACCCTGATCCAGGTCCAGTAACGGAGAGAGAGGGGACTGACGACGGGCACCGGCACCTAGACACATAGAAGCGGGATTAGGCGGATTGGAATTACGAGCAATTTAAGAGCAGTAATAGTAAAAAAGTCAAAAAGAAGTGTATGAGCTGAGGAGTGCTAAAAACACACACCCACACACACACTCGTACAGTCAAGACACAACATACATAAACACACACGAATAACTTTAATAATATCTTATAGTGATAGAGAAACTCTATAAAAAACAGAATAGTAGGATATGCAGGACAGTAGAACTGTAATGATATTAAGAAGTTGGAAGTACAGTAAACCGCTTTTCAAGTAGTATAAATATATATAAAATAAGAAATATAGTGCAAATATGAAAATAAATTATAAATGAGAAGTACGGGAAAAAAAAGGAAAATATAACTTACTCATGAGTCAGATGGTGAGGATTCTCGTCTCGCAAGGAAAGCCTTAATTTTTAGAGAACCATGAAGAAAGCCAGTTATAAGGGTGGCTGCCCCCCCCCCCCCCCCCTCGAGATAACGATAAGACCAAGGTCCCTCCCGGTTGTTTAGTCGTCTTGCTTACGTCATTTTTATTACCTAGGGAAATGGGAATCATGGTTTCTGAAGACCTGGGTAGGGGAGAACCCTGGTTTTTGAAGACCTAGGTAAAAGAGAACCCTGGTTTTTGAAAACCTAGGTAAATAGAAACTCTGGGTTTTTGTTTCCTGGGTTGTTGGAAATGCCTGAGTTCTGATTTTATGTGTAAAATAAAACCCCGGGTTTCAATTCTATGGGTAAGTGAAATAGGCCTTTTCTGGAAACCTATGGGTTATCTAGTGTGTAAATACAGTATAAATACTGGAGCTTAAGCTCAGGGTAGGGGGGATCACTTCTGAGAATTCTCATCGGTGTGGATCTCGTGTGGTGGAATGGAACAATAAAGCTGGACCCTTGCTTCTTCTCACTCACGGCTGGTGTATTTTTTCTATCTCCAACTGGTCTCAGAGGTAGATGTGAGTATTGGCTTCTAAGTTGAATTTTAAATGTTTTTGGGTAATAGGCTAAATTCGAGCCAACACCGCTTATTGTTTACACAGACACCGCTTATTGTTTACACAGACACAAAGGGAGTTTTGCAGATCGTCTAGACGTCACCTGCAAAGGACTGAAATCAAAATAAGTGTGTTACAGACGTTAGTGGGAAGCACAACAGTGCCAGAATCACATCACACATGAAATAAAGTTGCTGTTGGTGCATTCTTTGTTGTTGTTGTTGTTGTTGTTGTTGTTGTTGTTGTTGTTATGTCTTATGAATTTTCAGACAAAATAAAGGAACACGTTATCAAATAAAGCTGCGATCCGCGGGGTCCAAGCACCACAAACATTGCCCTGGTGGCCATTTTTGTTTAGCGATCATTAGGAATGAAAAAAGATACGTTAAGATAATACTTTATTAATCCCCAGATGGAGAAATTAGGGGAATGGAGAATACAGTTCAGAGATTAGCACAACGATGCAGGACGTCAATTAACTGTTGACACGTTTCTAACGTGCTAAACCCGAATCTGTTAATAAAGGAGCGCCTGGATCTGAGCATGAATTCTCCTGAAGGGCGTCTAACTGTGAATGCATAAAGAAACAGGAATGAGGAGAAAAAATAAAGCATGTAGAAGAAGAAATGATAGATCGGGTCATGAGCTTGGTTAGTATAAAGGAACTAAAACCACAAGTTCAGCAAGTTTTGCAATGATGAGATTCCTCGTACACGTCCAAATGAACTTCTGATCACATCTTCGTTTCACTTCTAGGAACTCTTTTGAGGAATCATCCCGAACCACAAAGTGATTTCTTCATATTTCAGCTCCCTCTGATTTTGGAAGTTCTCAGCAATGTTGCGTTCAGGAGGCGCGCTGTTTGCTTTTTTCTGAAAGAAAACTCGACAGAAACGTGAACCCGAGGTGTGTATCGGGACGCGACAAAACGTCTGCGGGACGAAGAAACGATTTTCAAGAAGATTGTGATTTTAAAGTGGAAACAGTGCACAAAGATTTATAAATCTGATATTTAAAGAAATTAATGGTGCACGCGCACTTTCGCTCTAGAATCCATGCGAAGTTTTATAAATGAGGCCCCAGAAAACTAGGTGGCGCACCTCTGGTCAGTCCAAGGGACGTGTAGCTAACCAAGGTACAGTACCTGGGCTACAGGATTGGTTCCGGACCTCCAGGAAAGGCTTTCCTGAATCCCAGAGAGCCAGGTCTGTGTTTTTACTGGGTTTGCAGGATACCACCGGAGATGAAAAAAAGATGATGCCAACGCATCATTTTTCCAGAAGACGGCACATGGAGGTACGTCGAAGGGTGTCGGCTGTCTTGTCACGACACGTGGTGCATGAAGGGAACAGAAACGTGTATAAGTTGTCAGTACTGGATGTACATGTATATATTATTTACTGTACTTAATATTAAGTTGAATATACACAGTACACTGTGTGTGTAAAGGTTCTATAAGCAGCTCTTGTTAAGACGGAATATTAACAGAAAGCGGATAAACGCTTTTGCCTTTGCATCACGGAGTCTTGCTGCTTGCTCAACATAAAGGGACTGGAAAGTTGTGCAGTCCTGCAATGATGCCAATTACAGAAGTGAAGCTAAAAGTTCCACAAGCTACTTCTAATAACTTCTACACATCTTCTGGGAACTGTTTTTGTACATTTTATTTGCAGCCGTGGATCTTCTGAGTAATCCTCCTGAACCCCAACATCCAGTAACAGAGCTGTATACACTGACGCTGTTTCTAATCACTGCATGAGGCGCGCAGTAGGTTCTCCTGGAGTTCCAGACATGTTTGGAGCTGTGTGTAATCGTTTCATGTGGCGTCGTGTGTTCTTTATATCGTGTGTGTTCTTTCCTTATCTGTAGCTTCCTGTTTGTAGGAGGACGGACACAGTAACGTAGCTCTGCTGATCACGCCTGCCTCGTGTTGTCTGTATAAAGTCTCTGACTCTGAGACTCTTCTGCACTCGTCGTTCAGTGAACATTGTGTTCCTCTGCTACGTCTGCGTCCATCATGAAGCTCCTCAGTGTGGTTCTCCTCCTGCTTCCACTCTCGCTCTGTTTGGCTGAAGTCGTGAATGATTTTACTCAGAGCTGTCCAGGGTTCTTCGCTACTCCGAATGATGTCGTTTCTCCTCCTACGGGTTTTACTGGGGATCGCTTTAAACGGATCTGTCAAACTCTAAATGATAAAGCTGAATTCGCGACACTTTATGACACGACGTACAGGATCCCAGTTTACTCAGCATACAGGTTTACCGGACTAAAGAAATGTAAAAGAAGTAAGAACTGGTATATTGAACCTCAGGTAAGTGCAACTTAGGTTACTGTATCTTATAACTATTTAATTTATAACTTCTGTAACTTATTTTTTGATCAACAACAATAATAATAATAATAATAATAATAATAATAATAATAATAATAATAATAATAATATATTTTAAGTAATGTTAAATAATTTTACCACTCACTCATAATAATAATGAATATCTATTATTTTAATTAATTTTGAGTAATTTTAAAATAAATAAAATAATAATTTGTTTATAAAAAATATATTATAATAATATCCACAATAATAAACATTATTATTATTATTATTATTATTATTATTATTATTAAAATATCTTTTTTTACTGATCCAGTAATGCAGAAATCATCAAATACACATCTAAGACAAAATTAGTATTATGAAAAAATAGATTACCTAAGACTTTTGCACTGTAATGTGTGTGTGTGTGTGTGTGTGTGTGTGTGTGTGTGTGTGTGTGTGTGTGTGTGTGTGTGTGTATGTATGTGTACCCCTTATGTAGCTGGAAAATGGAACCTTGGGGCCAAACATGGATAATGAGTCTGCTGTGGGAAATATAGTTAATCAGGCTAAGAACGGAGATTATAAAAAATCTGGCTATGATAGAGGACACCTGGCTCCAGTTTTCCATGCCACCTCACAGAACTGTGCTAATGCCACCTTCACGCTGACCAACATTGCTCCACAGATCCACTTATTCAACAGCGGGAAGTGGAACATGATAGAAAAAGAAATGGCTAATGTACTGAATAAAGATTGCATTAATGTAGGCCTGCGTGCATTTGTAGTAACTGGGGTTGTGCCGGGTAATAATAAAATGAATAACAGTGTGCAAATTCCCAGTCACTTCTGGACGGCATTCTGCTGCCTTGATAACAATAATAAAACTATACGCTCAAGTGCATACTATGGAAAAAAGGATGACTCTGTAAAAGAAAAGGATGAGTCTGAAAAAGAAAAGGATGAGTCTGAAAAAGAAAAGGATGAGTCTGTAAAAGAAAAGGATGAGTCTGAAAAAGAAAAGGATGAGTCTGAAAAAGAAAAGGATGACTCTGAAAAAGAAAAGGATGAGTCTGAAAAAGAAAAGGATGAGTCTGAAAAAGAAAAGGATGAGTCTGTAAATGAAAAGGATGAGTCTGAAAAAGAAAAGGATGAGTCTGAAAAAGAAAAGGATGACTCTGAAAAAGAAAAGGATGAGTCTGAAAAAGAAAAGGATGACTCTGAAAAAGAAAAGGATGACTCTGAAAAAGAAAAGGATGAGTCTGAAAAAGAAAAGGATGAGTCTGAAAAAGAAAAGGATGAGTCTGTAAATGAAAAGGATGAGTCTGAAAAAGAAAAGGATGACTCTGAAAAAGACAAGGATGAGTCTGAAAAAGAAAAGGATGACTCTGAAAAAGAAAAGGATGACTCTGAAAAAGAAAAGGATGAGTTTGTAGTGTATCAGTGGAATGTGAAGAACATGGAGACAGAGTTAACACAGCTGTATAAGATACATGTCAATAACATCCCTGATTTCCGCTTCACTTTGTTTGCTGGAGAATGTTATACAGAAACTGAACCAATGGAAAAACAAATAGTTGAAAAGCCAGCAAAGGATAAAAAAGGAACCAAAGCCTGTAAACCAAAGAAACGTCAAAAATTGTAAAGAAATTTAAAGCAGGAACGATGTTGAACTAGTGGAAAGTCCGAGTGTTGAATGGTTTCAGCGTCTGTCCTGTATGTTTCCCATTCAGTGGAACAACTTCTACACACATACACTTAAAAAAATGAAAACTAATCAGAAATCACTCATGTGTTGATTGACATGTTGTACTTTTAATCAGTTTATTTCTGTCACTAAATTGGGATCAGATCATTTATTATTAATCACTGAATTGCAGTTTGATTTTCTGCAGAATTCGACATCAATAAAGAGCATCCAATTAAACCGTGTCTCCTCTTACTTACTGCCGTATAACATCTGGAGCATAGCTATGGGACATTAACACTTAATAAATGTATAAAATAATAATAAAAAGATCTACAAACATCTGGACATTCATTTTTGAGTCATTTTTTTGTTTTGTTTTTAAAAACCTTAGATTTCGGGAGGACGTAACTGACTGGTTACATACAAAAAGTTTCTGAACTGGAAATAAATCATGAGGAATTGTGCATTTTAATAAGAGACAACAAAACAAATTCTGGGAAATCCCCACCCTGAGTTAAAAAAAAAAAAGCTCAAGATTATTAAAAGGAAAAATGCCCCACAAAAAAACCCCTCTTAAATATTTATTTGTTTATTTGATATTTTGCTTTACTGCAAATGTGTATTATAAATCTTGTGCCTGGTCTGTAAAACTTCTTGTCAGCACATGATGGAAGTAATATCCCACACTGCCGGTCATTTTTCTCTTCTCCCCTCTTCATTAATTAAAATAAATAATATAAAAATCTAAACTTGAAATGTGTGCAGACTTTTGTCCTTATTCCATAGATTAAACATTCTTTTTTTTAAAAAAAAAGTTCTACATATTTTGTTATTTGTACAAGTAAGAAAAAAAAAAATATTTTAAATAAACTAGAACACGTTTAACGCGTTTTTTTCATGTGATGTCATGGCTCCTTGCCGCTAGGGGGCAGCAGTGTGTGTTTACACTCAGTTACGCGGCGCTGTAACAGCAACAAAGAGGACCTTACTAAAACAGCCCTATTAATCGATTTTATCACATCGATCAAGAGGTTTTAAAACATTTTACACCTAAAATCACGTTTCAGTGCGTTATAGAACGGTTTATAATGTTAAAGTGTCTTTTTAATTTTAACGTCTGGCTTTAATTCTTAAGTAGAAATTTATTCAACGAAAGTCTGTGTATCGACTTGTTATGTGTTATCTTGGAGAGTGTCGAAAACAGCGCCATCTGGTGGTTAGTAAAATAAATTAAACTGTCAAAAGCCTGTGGAAGAAGCTCGGTCAGATGAAGCAGAAATAACACACTCTGTAGATCATTTCAATGTTATGTGCACAAATAAAAGTCTAACACGTGTGTGCGTGTGTGTGTGTATGTGTGTGTATGTGTGTGTGTGTGTGTGTGTGCCTCTAACTATGACTTTGCCTGTCTTTCGATATGCATCTGTCTGTCTGCGTGCTTGTGGGTCTGTCGGTCTGTCTACACACAAGCCTGTCTATCTGGCTGAGTGTGTATCTGTCTGTCTCCACTTGTGCATGTGTGTCTCTCTGAGTGTGTATGCCTGTATGTGCACATCTGTCTGTCTGTGAACTCAAGGGTTCACATACTTTTCCCAAAAGCACTATGAGGTTTTTTTTTTTGGTTGTTCTCAATAAAGATATGAAAGATCAGAATTTATTTTGTGTTATTATTTTAGGCACATTATATTTGTTAATACTCTTGACTTAGATGAAGATCAGATCACATTTCATGACAAATTTATTCAGAAAACCATGAAATTCCAAAAGGAACACATACTTTTTCTTGCCTCTGTGTATATATATTAGTGTGATAACCCTTTGCCTTCAATAATGCCTCAGTAGCCTCAGGTACACTGCGTACAGTTTCTATTACACAGCGCGCGCTGTAGTGTTTGGGATTTTAAAAATATTTTTGTCTCTGTACTCCACAGCTTGAAATTTGCACTCTAACAATTCACGTGTGGTCACAGGATACATTCTCAGATCTTAATAACGGATATTTTATACATTTAAGTCAAAACCATTTATAAATTACAGCACTTTTTTTATACATAAGCCCCCTCTTCGAGGCACCGTGAAGTCTGGGACGTTGGGCTTCGCGGTGTTTCTGATTACTCAGGTGTGGAAGTCAAGGAAACTTTTATAAGACTGAGAAATAAGTAATATCCCACACTGCCAGTCATTTTTCTCTTCGCCCCTCTTCATTAATTAAAATAAATAATATAAAAATCTAAACTTGAAATGTGTGCAGACTTTTGTCTTTATTCCATAGATTAAACATTCTTTAAAAAAAAAAAGTTCTACATATTTTGTTATTTGTACAAGTAAGAAATATATATATATATATATATATTTTAAATAAACTAGAACACGTTTAACGCGTTTTTTTTTCATGTGATTTCATGGCTCCTTGCCGCTAGGCGGCAGCAGTGTGTGTTTACACTCAGTGACGCGGCGCTGTAACAGCAACAAAGAGGACCTTACTAAAACAGACCTATTAATCGATAGGTGTGTGTGTGTATGTATGTGTACCCCTTATGTAGCTGGAAAATGGAACCTTGGGGCCAAACATGGCTACTGAGTCTGCTGTGAGAAATATAGTTAATCAGGCTGAGAACGGAGATTATAAATATTCTGGCTATGATAGAGGACACCTGGCTCCAGTTTTCCATGCCACCTCACAGAACTGTGCTGATGCCACCTTCACGCTGACCAACGCTGCTCCACAGGCGGCAATGTTCAACCGCAATACATGGATGAGGACAGAAAAAAGCATGAATGACATACTGACCAAATCTTGCCTTAATGTAGGCCTGAGTGCATTTGTAGTAACTGGGGTTGTGCCGGGTACTGGTACATTGAAAAATGAAGGTAGAGTGCGAATTCCCAGTCACTTCTGGATGGCATTCTGCTGCCTCGATAACAATAATATATCCAAACACTCAGGTGCATATATTGGAGAAAATATAAATAATGCTAAAGTGGACAATCTGGAAAGGCAGGTACTTGAGAATCGATTATACAATCTGTATGGGAGAACTGTCACTTTGTTTGGTGGTCGATGTTAGATGCAGAATATGGAGAAAAGCGTGAACTATCTGTGTTAACACGGCTGTATCGGGGACATTTCTGTAGCATCATACCTCCTTTTAATTTCACTTTGTTTCCTCGACGACGCGACAATTTCAAACAGAAAATAAAACAATAGAAGAGCAAACAGCTGGAAAGGGGAAACACGCCGCACGAAAGCGTCAAAAGCAGGAACGATGTTGAACTAGTGGAACGTCCGAGTGTTGAATGGTTTCAGCGTCTGTCCTGTATGTTTCCCATTCAGTGGAACAACTTCTACACACATACACTTAAAAAAATGAAAACTAATCAGAAATCACTCATGTGTTGATTGACATGTTGTTGTACTTTTAATCAGTTTATTTCTGTCACTAAATTGGGATCAGATCATTTATTATTAATCACTGAATTGCAGTTTGATTTTCTGCAGAATTCGACATTAATAAAGAGCATCCAATTAAACCGTGTCTCCTCTTACTTACTGCCGTCTAACATCTGGAGCATAGCTATGGGACATTAACACTTATTAAATGTACACTAGAATCTCACAGATATTTTCTGGAGCAAAATAATAATAATAAAAAGATCTACAAACATCTGGACATTCATTTTTGAGTCATTTTTGACCTTAGATTTCGGGAGGACGTAACTGACTGGTTACATACAAAAAGTTTCTGAATTGGAAATAAATCATGAGGAATTGTGCATTTTAATAAGAGACAACAAAACAAATTCTGGGAAGTCCCCACCATGAGTTAAAAAAAAAAAAGCTCAAGATTATTAAAAGGAAAAATGCCTTGTCCTTATGCCATAGATTAAACCATTCTTTTATTTATTTATATATTTATCACATTATTTTGTTATTTGCACATGCATGATATAAAACAAATCAACTATAACACATTTAACCCTTTCATGCATAAATCATGTTTAAGCGAATCCAGTTTCTTTTATTTAGGAATATATATATTTTTGTCAGTTTATAAATATCACTCATCTTAAAAAGTAAATAGATCGTCCGTGTGCAATGTGTAACTGAAATTTCATTTTTTTAAAATAGAAAATATAAAAATGTAAACATATTCTTCACAGGTACAACATTTACACAGTACATTAAATCATTCGCTTTTAAAAATCTAAGTTGTTTGGTGGAGTGGTACAAAAATATTTTATAAACATATGGAGATATGCTGCAATGATAAATAATCTAGAACGAGACAGAATGAGAATATTTACATATTATTTTTTTCTGAAATTCTATTTTTTAAATAGTTTTTTTTTAAAAAAAAACCCTAGCATTATAAAGTGTTGTTATTTCAAGTTCATGTGATATCATGGCTCCTTGCCGCTAGGCGGCAGCAGTGTGTGTGTTTACACTCAGTGACGCGGCGCTGTAACAGCAACAAAGAGGACCTTACTAAAACAGCCCTATTAATCGATTTGAACACATCGATCAAGAGGTTTTAAAACATTTTACACCTAAAATCACATTTCAGTGCGTTATAGAACGGTTTATAATGTTAAAGTGTCTTTTTAATTTTAACGTCTGGCTTTAATTCTTAAGTAGAAATTTATTCAACGAAAGTCTGTGTATCGACTTGTTAGGTGTTATCTTGGAGAGTGTCGAAAACAGCGCCATCTGGTGGTTAGTAAAATAAATGAAGCTGTCAAAAGCCTGTGGAAGAAACTCGGTCAGATGAAGCAGAAATAGCACACTCTGTAGATCATTTCAATGTTATGTGCACAAATAAAAGTCTAACACGTGTGTGTGTGTGTGTGTGTGTGTGTGTGTGTGTGTGTGTGTGTCTCTAACTATGACTTTGCCTGTCTTTCTATATGCAGCTGTCTGTCTGCGTGCTTGTGGGTCTGTCAGTCTGTCTGTCTACACACAAGCCTGTCTGTCTGTCTCCACTTGTGCATGTGTGTCTCTCTGAGTGTGTATGCCTGTCTGTCTGAATGCGTCTGTTTATTTGTGCACATCTGTCTGTCTGTGTGGGTCTCTGAATTTTTACGCCTGTCTGCATGTGCGCTTCTGTCTGTGTGTACCTGTCTGTCTGTGTGTGTGTCTGTGTGCATGAGTGTGTCTGTTTGTCTGTCTATAAGTGTGTGTCAGTGTGTGTGTATTTTACCTCGCCTCTGTGATCACTAGCCTCCCCTAATATCCTGAATGTTATATATATATATATATATATATATATATATATATATATATATATATATATATATATATATATATATATATATATATATATATAACATTCAGGATTTGTTGATGAAGTAGTGTTCGTAAATCTAAAATATCTTTTTTACTGATCCAGTAATACAGAAATCATCAAATACACATCTTAGAAAGCAACAGAATTGCGTCTTACAGATTACAGATCAGCTGGACATGTGATATCGGTTTGCCAGTTGATGTGAGGAAGCCCCCAGTGCTTCCAAATTCGAGAAAAATCGTGTACAACATTAAAAAAGCATAGACAGTCTGATTTTGTGCGTGAAGACAAGCTTGTGTCAGTGCAGTGACCTCAGCAGCTTGTGTAGAAATGTCTCATGGTAACCCACACCATCATCTGAAAACTGCCTGGGTGTTTTTTTGTGCTTAGCCTACAAGTTAGCAATTTAGCAACTCTGTGTGGGTTGTGGTTGTGTCTTATGCAGCAACAAATGTGTCCCACAGCCAGATGTAGTGCCCTTGCCAGCTTTATGTAAATCAACTATTCTTGATAACAGATCTTAATAACGGATATTTTATACATTTAAGTCAAAACCATTTATAAATTACAGCACTTTTTTTATACATAAGCCCCCTCTTCGAGGCACCGTGAAGTCTGGGACGTAGGGCTTCGCGGTGTTTCTGATTACTCAGGTGTGGAAGTCAAGGAAACCTTTATAAGACTGAGAAATAAGAAAAAAAACCATCAGAGACCTCAGATTGACCGAAATCGACTGTTTGGAACATTATTAAGAAGAACGAGAGAACTGATGAGCTTTGTAACCATTAAAGGACCAGTAGGGTGAGGAAGACCTCCACAGCTGACCACAGAAGAATTCTCACCATAATGAAGAAGAAGATTCCAGAGCAGCGATCTCAAGCTTCTATCAGGAGAACATCCAGGGTTTACATCACCCGGAGGAGCATGCAACTCCCTAAACATTGGGTTTATTACACGGCATGCTCCAACGCATTATAATGACTTACTAGTGACTTCTACAGGTGGATCATGACCAGATCATCATTTTTAAGTTTTGCAGTTTTGCAATAATGCCACTTGCAGAAGTGAAGCTAGAAGTTCCCCCAGACAACTTTAAACAGTGTTAAACACCATAAAACACAGACCCTTCTGTATCAGACCACCCCCAATTTTAGATGAGCAAAAGTATAGGAACAGATCAGATTTAAGGTAAGTAAATAAAGTAAATAACACTAAATAATTGGTTGCATTTCCCTTACCTGAAATAACTGCATCAATCCTGTAACTCACTGACACCAAGATGTTTTAAGAGTGGATCTGATGCGTGTCTGATCTAGGACCACATACGACAGTGGCTAAGGTCTGATTTGAAATGATCCAGCAGTTGGGAAAAGAATCAGATCTGTGTGACATTCAGGCAGAAAATCAGATGTGATGAAGAAAATAAAGAGATTGTGTAAGTCACTCTGGAGAAGAGGTACACAGTTGTAGTTTGTCTTTCGGCTGTGTAGCACGGACACCAGCGCTCTTGAGGAAAATGTGTAACTACAATGACTGAGGAGAATAAAAATTGTTGTTCCTCTGCTACGTCTGCGTCCATCATGAAGCTCCTCAGTGTGGTTTATTGAATCTCAGGGAAGTGTAACGTAGGCTACTGTATCATAACTATTTATTTTAGAACTCACGCCAGTTATTTTATTATTGTTTTATTATTGTATTATTATTATATAGATATTTTATAATTGCTTCAAAAAATAATGTAAGCATACACAACGTTCTATTTCACAATCTAAAGAGATTACGTAAGGTTCAATAAACCAGTCTGGCCAGGTTGGTGTTTTACAACACACTTCACGATTGTCTAACATGTAGTCCGAGTAAAAAGGGATCGTGCTCGTCGTGATAATAAAGCAGATAAGTAATGAGGAGCGAAGCCATGTAGTGCCTTGTATGTCAACATCATTATCTTAAAATGGACACGGAACCTGACCGGGAGCCAGTGCAAGGACTCCAGAACAGGAGTAATATGTTCACATGTCCTGGTCCCAGTCAGGATCCGGGCAGCAGAGTTTTGTACACATTGCAGTTCGTTGATTGTTGATTTAGAAACTCCGGGTAAAACGGCGTTACAGTAATCCAGCCGAGTGACAACAAATGAGTTAATCAGCTTTTCAGCTACAGAGAAGTTTAGCATGGGGCGCAGTCTGGCTATATTTCTGAGGTGAAAGAAGGATGTTTTAACGGTGCTCTGAACAAAAGAATCAAATGTAAGACTGGTATCGAAAATTACTCCGAGGTTCCTCATCTTACTTTGGGTCTCTAGAACAGAGCCACCAACAAACAGAGACAGTGGAGACGCTTTGAGAATTTGATGACGGGAGCCTATAAGCATAACCTCAGTTTTCCCGCTGTTCAGGCACAGAAAGGTATTATTCACCCATGATTTTATCTCAGAAATACAGTCAGAAGGAAAACAAACATCAAGGTTGTAAGGGTCCACTCACTGGTCCAACGACGGTATCCAATGACGTGGTAGAAGGATTCCCACGTGTTCCTGTCTTTTTGAAGCGATGTGAATATATTTAAATTTGTCATTCCAGTTCTTCTCGACTCTCTCTTAAATTACATCTGACTCCAATTGTAAAAACCTCGATGTTGTATTCATTACTTAGTTATTCATATTTTGATACTTTTGGTCTTCTATACTTGATTAATTCTAATTTATTCTATACTTTAAATTGCGCTAGTTCATTCGGATTCCGTGTCGAGCCTCGCGCCGGCCGTGTGCGCAGATCTCACGGTCACAAACTCGCCAGTCTTGGTCATTAGCCAGAGGTAATGGACTGATACTATTTAGACGACCGCCCCATGCTTACCCTTTCCTAAATAGTGCTTTATTTAGTCCCCTTAGATAGTAACACTTAGTTATAGTAAGGTTCTTTCTAGTCAGAGGTCATGACCACTAAAATCTACAGAGACAGACCAGTAATATCTGAGTAGAATTAGCTTTATATAATCATGCCATAGTTTCCTATGTACACGTCAACTAGAGTAAGATTACAATAACCAGAGGTTCAGACTTCCCCCTATTTAGACTTGGTCCATAACTGGTATTTCCTGTCGAGCATGTACGCACTAAGTACACCAACTAGAGCCAAGTCATTAACCTGGTCTCTTAGCTCCCGTAGATAGTAAGGGAAGTACACTCTAAATACACTGAACTTAATGCCAAATTGTTAGCCTGTACTAACCTGGTGGCAGATTTGCTGTAACAAGGACTTACGGTAATTTACTAGAGATAATAATTTCAGAATATAATCAAGTCTAATAATTTATTTAACCAGGTATGAAAACATCCAAATCCAACACTACTATTAATAATAAGAAATAATTACATTCAACATTACATTCCAATCAAATCCAAAACATTAGAGAGACAACACTTACATACCAGGTAGGGAAAAACTACACACAGTGATGGTGTGGGAGATCTGTCTACAGATTCCCTGACTCTTTGCCCAGCTCTCCCCTAAATACCCGGATGCTCTGTGGGTCCACCAAAAGGTGCTGTTTGTGATTATAATTTGATGTTTGTGGAAGGATGTACCTCATTTACATACAGGAGATCATTTGAGTGAGGGACCTTGGGAGAGTTTGCCTTTAACGGCATGTACCATTTTATTTGAACTGCTGTTGAGGGAATGAGAACATAATTTCCAGTCACACTGAGACCTTTTGTGTAATACAGTAAACATGTCTAGGTGACATCTTATTCGCATTGAAACGTTATGTAATGTATATTGACCTTGGGTGTGTTTAAGTTATCTCGACACGGAGAGAGAGAAGGGTGTGAGGAGAGGAAGTGAGGATCTTCCAGGCTCCACTCAGCAAGATGTGCTATCTCAGGTGTGGATGCCAATTTTGATGTACAGTTCCCTCCGAAACTATTGGAACACGAGGCCGAGTCATTAGACGTCTGGGTTCGAGATGAGAAGATGGAGATGAGACGAGAGTTCGGGATTTCAGTTTTTATTTCCTGGTGTTTATGTCTAGACGTGTTAAACACCATAAAACACAACCTTCCGTATCAGAACACACCATTTTTAGTTGAGCAAAAGTATAGGAACAGATCAGTCTTAAGGTAAGTAAATAACACTAAATAATTGGTTGCATTTCCCGTACCTGAAATAACTGCATCAATCCTGTAACTCACTGACACCGTGATGTTTTAAGAGTGGATCTGATGCGTGTCTGATCTAGGACCACATACGACAGTGGCTAAGGTCTGATTTGAAATGATCCAGCAGTTGGGAAAAGAATCAGATCTGTGTGACATTCAGGCAGAAAATCAGATGTGATGAAGAAAATAAAGAGATTGTGTAAGTCACTCTGGAGAAGAGGTACACAGTTGTAGTTTGTCTTTCGGCTGTGTAGCACGGACACCAGCGCTCTTGAGGAAAATGTGTAACTACAATGACTGAGGAGAATAAAAATTGTTGATCGACACTGACGCTGTTTCTAATCACTGCATGAGGCGCGCAGTAGGTTCTCCTGGAGTTCCAGACATGTTTGGAGCTGTGTGTAATTGTTTCATGTGACGTCGTGTGTTCTTTATATCGTGTGTGTTCTTTCCTTTTTTTTAATTCTGTGTTTGAACAGTTGATCGTGTAGCTTCCTGTTTGTAGGAGGACGGACACAGTAACGTAGCTCTGCTGATCACGCCTGCCTCGTGTTGTCTGTATAAAGTCTCTGACTCTGAGACTCTTCTGCACTCGTCGTTCAGTGAACATTGTGTTCCTCTGCTACGTCTGCGTCCATCATGAAGCTCCTCAGTGTGGTTCTCCTTCTGCTTCCACTCTCGCTCTGTTTGGCTGTAGTCGTGGATGATTTTACTGAGAGCTGTCCAGGGTTCTTCGCTAATCCGTATCATGTCGTTTCTCCTCCTACGGGTTTTACTGGGACTCAGTATAAACGGATCTGTCAAACTCTAAATAATAAAGCTGAATTCGCGACACTTTATGACACGACGTACAGGATCCCAGTTTACTCAGCATACAGGTTTACCGGACTAATGAAGTGTAACAGATTGGACAAGTGGCATACTGAACCTGAGGTATGTGTAACTCACTGTATCTTATAACTTATAACTATTTATTTTATAACTTATGTAACTTATTTTATGATTTTGCTATTTTATAATCAATAATAATAATGATAATGATAATAATAATAATAATAATATATTTTAATGAATGTTAATATATTATATGGTATTATATTAGTCTTCTGGAGACTCTCACACTTTCTTCTGTCTGTTTTTCAGCTAATGCCAGATAAGAGTTAGTAATGAATCTATTACAGAATAGGATCACTTCTTCACTGACACACAAACACTTTTCTACTGATACAGTAATGCAGAAATCAGAAAATACACATCTAAGACAAAATTAATATTATGAAAATGTGTGTGTGTGTGTGTGTGTGTGTGTGTGTGTGTGTGTGTGTGTTCCCCTGATGTAGCTGGAAGTTGGAATGCAGGATCAAAACCAGAAAACTTGTCTAGTTAATCAGGCTGAGAACGGAGATTATAAATATTCTGGCTATGATAGAGGACACCTGGCTCCAGTTTTCCTTGCCACCTCACAGAACTGTGCTGATGCCACCTTCACGCTGACCAACGCTGCGCCACAGGCGGCAATGTTCAACCGCAATACGTGGATGAGGACAGAAAAAAGCATGAATGACACACTGACCAAATCTTGCCTTAATGTAGGCCTGAGTGCATTTGTAGTAACTGGGGTTGTGCCGGGTACTGGTACGTTGAAAAATGAAGGTAGAGTGCGAATTCCCAGTCACTTCTGGATGGCATTCTGCTGCCTCGATAACAATAATATATCCAAACACTCAGGTGCATATATTGGAGAAAATATAAATAATGCTAAAGTGGACAATCTGGACAGGCAGGTACTTGAGAATCGATTAAACAGTCTGTATGGGAGAACTGTCACTTTGTTTGGTGGTCGATGTTAGATGCAGAATATGGAGAAAAGCGTGTACTATCTGTGTTAACACGGCTGTATCGGGGACATTTCTGTAGCATCATACCTCCTTTTAATTTCACTTTGTTTCCTCGACGACGCGACAGTTTCAAACAGAAAATAAAACAATAGAAGAGCAAACAGCTGGAAAGGGGAAACACGCCGCACGAAAGCGTCAAAAGCAGTAACTGTGTTGAACTAGTGGAACGTCCGAGTGTTGAATGGTTTCAGCGTCTGTCCTGTATGTTTCCCATTCAGTGGAACAACTTCTACACACATACACTTAAAAAAATGAAAACTAATCAGAAATCACTCATGTGTTGATTGACATGTTGTTGTACTTTTAATCAGTTTATTTCTGTCACTAAATTGGGATCAGATCATTTATTATTAATCACTGAATTGCAGTTTGATTTTCTGCAGAATTCGACATCAATAAAGAGCATCCAATTAAACCGTGTCTCCTCTTACTTACTGCCGTATAACATCTGGAGCATAGCTATGGGACATTAACACTTAATAAATGTATAAAATAATAATAAAAAGATCTACAAACATCTGGACATTCATTTTTGAGTCATTTTTTTGTTTTGTTTTTAAAAACCTTAGATTTCGGGAGGACGTAACTGACTGGTTACATACAAAAAGTTTCTGAACTGGAAATAAATCATGAGGAATTGTGCATTTTAATAAGAGACAACAAAACAAATTCTGGGAAATCCCCACCCTGAGTTAAAAAAAAAAAAGCTCAAGATTATTAAAAGGAAAAATGCCCCACAAAAAAACCCCCTCTTAAATATTTATTTGATAAATGTAATCTTCAGAGAGTATTATTTTCATTTATTTTATTTTAGACTTTAAGTAGATTGTTTTTTTTACTGTGATTAATAAAAACTAAAACATTTTTGCTTTACTGAAGGTGTGTATTATAAATCTTGTGCCTGGTCTGTAAAATGTCATGGTCTGCATCATGTCAGCACATGATGGAAGTAATATCCCACACTGCCGGTCATTTTCTCTTCTCCCCTCTTCATTAATTAAAATAAATAATATAAAAATCTAAACTTGAAATGTGTGCAGACTTTTGTCCTTATGCCATAGATTAAACCATTCTTTTAAAAAAAAGTTCTACATATTTTGTTATTTGTACAAGTAAGAAAAAAATTTTTTTTTTAAATAAACTAGAACACGTTTAACGCGTTTTTTTCATGTGATTTCATGGCTCCTTGCCGCTAGGCGGCAGCAGTGTGTGTTTACACTCAGTGACGCGGCGCTGTAACAGCAACAAAGAGGACCTTACTAAAACAGTCCTATTAATCGATTTTATCAAATCGATCAAGAGGTTTTAAAACATTTTACACCTAAAATCACATTTCAGTGCGTTATAGAACGGTTTATAATGTTAAAGTGTCTTTTTAATTTTAGCGTCTGGCTTTAATTCTTGAGTAAAAAGTAGAAATTTATTCAACGAAAATCTGGGTATCGACTTGTTATGTGTTATCTTGGACAGTGTCGAAAACAGCGCCATCTGGTGGTTAGTAAAATAAATGAAGCTGTCAAAAGCCTGTGGAAGAAACTCGGTCAGATGAAGCAGAAATAACACACTGTAGATCATTTCAATGTTATGTGCACAAATAAAAGTCTAACACGTGTGTGTGTGTGTGTGTGTGTGTGTGTGTGTGTGTGTGTGTGTGTGTGTGTGTGTGTGTGTGCATGCCTCTAACTATGACTTTGCCCATCTTTCGATATGCATCTGTCTGTCTGCGTGCTTGTGGGTCTGTCGGTCTGTCTATACACAAGCCTGTCTGTCTGGCTGAGTGTGTATCTGTCTGTCTCCACTTGTGCATGTGTGTCTCTCTGAGTGTGTATGCCTGTATGTGCACATCTGTCTGTCTGTGAACTCAAGGGTTCACATACTTTTTCCAAAAGCACTATGAGGTTTTTTTTTTTGGTTGTTCTCAATAAAGACATGAAAGATCAGAATTTATTTTGTGTTATTATTTTAGGCACATTATATTTGTTAATACTCTTGACTTAGATGAAGATCAGATCACATTTCATGACAAATTTATTCAGAAAACCATGAAATTCCAAAAGGAACACATACTTTTTCTTGCCACTGTGTATATATATTAGTGTGATAACCCTTTGCCTTCAATAATGCCTCAGTAGCCTCAGGTACACTGCGTACAGTTTCTATTACACAGCGCGCGCTGTAGTGTTTGGGATTATTAAAATATTTTTGTCTCTGTACTCCACAGCTTGAAATTTGCACTCTAACAATTCACGTGTGGTCACAGGATACATTCTCAGATCTTAATAACGGATATTTTATACATTTAAGTCAAAACCATTTATAAATTACAGCACTTTTTTTATACATAAGCCCCCTCTTCGAGGCACCGTGAAGTCTGGGACGTTGGGCTTCGCGGTGTTTCTGATTACTCAGGTGTGGAAGTCAAGGAAACCTTTATAAGACTGAGAAATAAGAAAAAAAACCATCAGAGACCTCAGATTGACCGAAATCGACTGTTTGGAACATTATTAAGAAGAACGAGAGAACTGATAAGCTTTGTAGCTATAAAGGGAATAATCCGTGACCAATAGGCCGAGGAAGACCTTCTCACCATAATGATTAGTTGTGGCATTCCGGACCTCCAGGAAATGTGGGAAACATAAAAGGCTTATCCGAATCCCAGAGAGCCAGGTCTGTGTTTTTACTGGGTTTGCATGATACCACCGGAGATGAAAATAAGATGATGCCAACGCGGTGATCATCACACGACTTACAGAAGCCATTTTTCCAGAACACGGCACATGGAGGTACGTCGAAGGGTGTCGGCTGTCTTGTCACGGTGCATGAAGGGAACAGAAACGTGTATAAGTTGTCAGTACTGGATGTACATGTATATATTATTTACTGTACTTAATATTAAGTTGAATATACACAGTACACTGTGTGTGTAAAGGTTCTATAAGCAGCTCTTGTTAAGACGGAATATTAACAGAAAGCGGATAAACGCTTTTGCCTTTGCATCACGGAGTCTTGCTGCTTGCTCAACATAAAGGGACTGGAAAGTTGTGCAGTCCTGCAATGATGCCAATTACAGAAGTGAAGCTAAAAGTTCCACAAGCTACTTCTAATAACTTCTACACATCTTCTGGGAACTGTTTTTGTACATTTTATTTGCAGCCGTGGATCTTCTGAGTAATCCTCCTGAACCCCAACATCCAGTAACAGAGCTGTATACACTGACGCTGTTTCTAATCACTGCATGAGGCGCGCAGTAGGTTCTCCTGGAGTTCCAGACATGTTTGGAGCTGTGTGTAATCGTTTCATGTGGCGTCGTGTGTTCTTTATATCGTGTATGTTCTTTCCTTATCTTTAGCTTCCTGTTTGTAGGAGGACGGACACAGTAACGTAGCTCTGCTGATCACGCCTGCCTCGTGTTGTCTGTATAAAGTCTCTGACTCTGAGACTCTTCTGCACTCGTCGTTCAGTGAACATTGTGTTCCTCTGCTACGTCTGCGTCCATCATGAAGCTCCTCAGTGTGGTTCTCCTTCTGCTTCCACTCTCGCTCTGTTTGGCTAGAGTCGTGGATGATTTTACTGTGAGCTGTCCACAGTTCTTCGCTACTCCGTATCATGTCGTTTCTCCTCCCACGGGTTTTACTGGGACTCAGTATAAACAGATCTGTCAAACTCGAAATGATCAAGCTGAATTCGCGACACTTTATGACACGACGTACAGGATCCCAGTTTACTCAGCATACAGGTTTACCGGACTAATGAAGTGTAAAAGAAGGATGGGAAACTGGTATATTGAAGCTCAGGTAAGCGCAACTTAGGTTACTGTATCTTATAACTATTTAATTTATAACTTCTGCAACTTATTTTATGATCATTAATAATAATAATAATAATAATAATAATAATAATAATAATATATTTTAATTAAATAATTAAATCATTTTAACACTCACTCATAATAATAATGAAGAACTATTATTTTAATTAAATTTGAGTAATTGTAAAATAAATACAATAATATTTTGTTTATAAAAATATATGTATATTATAATACAATCCACAACAATAAACATTATTATTATTATTATTATTATTATTATTATTATTATTTAAATGTCTTTTTTACTGATCCAGTAATGCAGAAATCATCAAATACACATCTAAGACAAAATTTGTATTATGAAAAAATAGAGTATCTAAGACTTTTGCACTGTAATATGTGTGTGTGTGTGTGTGTGTGTGTGTGTGTGTGTATGTATGTGTACCCCTTATGTAGCTGGAAAATGGAACCTTGGGGCCAAACATGGCTACTGAGTCTGCTGTGAGAAATATAGTTAATCAGGCTGAGAACGGAGATTATAAATATTCTGGCTATGATAGAGGACACCTGGCTCCAGTTTTCCATGCCACCTCACAGAACTGTGCTGATGCCACCTTCACGCTGACCAACGCTGCTCCACAGGCGGCAATGTTCAACCGCAATACATGGATGAGGACAGAAAAAAGCATGAATGACATACTGACCAAATCTTGCCTTAATGTAGGCCTGAGTGCATTTGTAGTAACTGGGGTTGTGCCGGGTACTGGTACATTGAAAAATGAAGGTAGAGTGCGAATTCCCAGTCACTTCTGGATGGCATTCTGCTGCCTCGATAACAATAATATATCCAAACACTCAGGTGCATATATTGGAGAAAATATAAATAATGCTAAAGTGGACAATCTGGAAAGGCAGGTACTTGAGAATCGATTATACAATCTGTATGGGAGAACTGTCACTTTGTTTGGTGGTCGATGTTAGATGCAGAATATGGAGAAAAGCGTGAACTATCTGTGTTAACACGGCTGTATCGGGGACATTTCTGTAGCATCATACCTCCTTTTAATTTCACTTTGTTTCCTCGACGACGCGACAATTTCAAACAGAAAATAAAACAATAGAAGAGCAAACAGCTGGAAAGGGGAAACACGCCGCACGAAAGCGTCAAAAGCAGGAACGATGTTGAACTAGTGGAACGTCCGAGTGTTGAATGGTTTCAGCGTCTGTCCTGTATGTTTCCCATTCAGTGGAACAACTTCTACACACATACACTTAAAAAAATGAAAACTAATCAGAAATCACTCATGTGTTGATTGACATGTTGTTGTACTTTTAATCAGTTTATTTCTGTCACTAAATTGGGATCAGATCATTTATTATTAATCACTGAATTGCAGTTTGATTTTCTGCAGAATTCGACATTAATAAAGAGCATCCAATTAAACCGTGTCTCCTCTTACTTACTGCCGTCTAACATCTGGAGCATAGCTATGGGACATTAACACTTATTAAATGTACACTAGAATCTCACAGATATTTTCTGGAGCAAAATAATAATAATAAAAAGATCTACAAACATCTGGACATTCATTTTTGAGTCATTTTTGACCTTAGATTTCGGGAGGACGTAACTGACTGGTTACATACAAAAAGTTTCTGAATTGGAAATAAATCATGAGGAATTGTGCATTTTAATAAGAGACAACAAAACAAATTCTGGGAAGTCCCCACCATGAGTTAAAAAAAAAAAAGCTCAAGATTATTAAAAGGAAAAATGCCTTGTCCTTATGCCATAGATTAAACCATTCTTTTATTTATTTATATATTTATCACATTATTTTGTTATTTGCACATGCATGATATAAAACAAATCAACTATAACACATTTAACCCTTTCATGCATAAATCATGTTTAAGCGAATCCAGTTTCTTTTATTTAGGAATATATATATTTTTGTCAGTTTATAAATATCACTCATCTTAAAAAGTAAATAGATCGTCCGTGTGCAATGTGTAACTGAAATTTCATTTTTTTTAAATAGAAAATATAAAAATGTAAACATATTCTTCACAGGTACAACATTTACACAGTACATTAAATCATTCGCTTTTAAAAATCTAAGTTGTTTGGTGGAGTGGTACAAAAATATTTTATAAACATATGGAGATATGCTGCAATGATAAATAATCTAGAACGAGACAGAATGAGAATATTTACATATTATTTTTTTCTGAAATTCTATTTTTTAAATAGTTTTTTTTTTAAAAAAAACCCTAGCATTATAAAGTGTTGTTATTTCAAGTTCATGTGATATCATGGCTCCTTGCCGCTAGGCGGCAGCAGTGTGTGTGTTTACACTCAGTGACGCGGCGCTGTAACAGCAACAAAGAGGACCTTACTAAAACAGCCCTATTAATCGATTTGAACACATCGATCAAGAGGTTTTAAAACATTTTACACCTAAAATCACATTTCGTTATATAATAGTGCGTTATATAACGGTTTATAATGTTAAAGTGTCTTTTTAATTTTAACGTCTGGCTTTAATTCTTGAGTAAAAAGTAGACATTTATTCAACGAAAGTCTGTGTATCGACTTGTTACGTCTGGTGTAACTGAGTTCCATCAGAAACGCATGTATACACACACACACACGCGGGGTGAGCATCACTCCTGACAGTGTTAGCGGTCATCTCCAGTGTGTTTGTGTGTGATTTAAAGTGGTGATGTTGCGCTGTGTGTTGTTGAACACTGTGCGAGCCGGAAGTGCTGTTCATGTGAGGAATTCTCCGCCGTGTTTCTGTCACATCGCTGTGAGAAAGTTCGCGAATGTCCCAAACCCAACCGGAGAAGAAGATGAGGTCCAGTTCGGGGATTATTCTAGAACTTTCTCCTCCAGGATGATTTTCCGGAAGACGTCCGCTGAGCAGCGGGACGCGAAACATATAGACGCGGAAGTGGAGCAGGACGAACCTTACCACTTCCGGTTTAGAACCAAGCACCGGAAGAGTAACACACCGTACTGGTATTTACTGCAGTGCAAGAAGCTGCTCAAGAAAGATAAAGTGAGCGAAAGATTATAAAAATAAACATTAAACTCCATTGTGTCTCTGTGTATTGAACCGAATTCTCCATTTGATTCTCTAACACAGCAGCTCTGAAAGTAGTTCCGGCTCCGAATCACAGCTTTATATTAATGCGCTAATGTCTTTATCTTCTCTATCAGAACTAAGTTGTTTCACATTAAACGGAGCTATAAATGGATAAAAAGCACAATGTGTCGCTCTTACTGTAGTGTAAGAAGAATAAAACGCTTTAATAACCCCTCTGTCATCCATCCCTTCTTATATTCTCTCTCTCTCATCCATCCCTTATTCTCTCTCTCTCTCTCATCCATCCCTTCTTATATTCTCTCTCTCTCATCCATCCCTTATTCTCTCTCTCTCTCTCTCTCTCTCTCTCTCTCTCTCATCCATCCCTTCTTATTCTCTCTCTCATCCATCCCTTATTCTCTCTCTCTCTCTCTCTCTCTCTCTCTCTCTCTCTCTCTCTCTCTCTCTCTCATCCATCCCTTCTTATTCTCTCTCTCATCCATCCCTTCTTATTCTCTCTCTCATTCATCCCATCTTATTCTCTCTCTCTCTCTCTCTCTCTCTCTCTCATCCATCCCTTCTTATTCTCTCTCTCTCTCTCTCTCTCTCATCCATCCCTTCTTATTCTGTCTCTCTCTCTCTCTCATCCATCCCATCTTATTCTCTCTCTCTCTCTCTCTCTCTCTCTCTCTCTCTCATTCATCCCATCTTATTCTCTCTCTCTCTCTCTCTCTCTCTCTCGTCCATCCCTTCTTATTCTCTCTCTCTCTCTCATCCATCCCTTCTTATTCTCTCTCTCTCTCTCTCTCTCTCTCTCTCTCTCTCTCTCATCCATCCCTTCTTATTCTGTCTCTCTCTCTCTCTCTCATCCATCCCTTCTTATTCTGTCTATCTCTCTGTCTCTCATCCACCAATTTCTCTCTGGCTAAATCTCATTTACTCTATCTATCTATCTATCTATCTATCTATCTATCTATTGCTCCATCAATCTCTCTCTCTCTCTCTCTCTCTCTCTCGCTCTCTCTCTCTCCTCACAGTTATCTGAGGCATTAGCGCTGTTTGAGGTTGACATGCTGAAAGGGGAGCGATTGCAGCCGGAGGAGTATAACTACACGGTGCTGATTGGGGGATGTGGACGAGCCGGATATATCAAAAAAGCCTTTAAACTTTACAATGATGTGAGGACACACACACACACACACACACACACACACACACAGAGTCAGTGATGATGATGATGATAAAGTCTGAAATGTTTTCCCCCAGATGAAGAAGCGCGGGTTAGAGCCCTCGGGCGCGGCCTACACGGCTCTGTTCAACGCCTGCGCCGAGTCTCCGTGGAAGCAGTCGGGTCTGGAGCAGGCGCTGAAACTGCGTCAGGAACTGCGCAGGAAAAACATCCCTCTCAATGCCATTACCCATCATGCACTGCTCAAAACGGTGGCGCGGGCCGGAGACCTGAAGGCTTGTTTTCAAGTGCTGCGGGTAACGTCATCCCGACACGCTCACGAACTCTGTATACGTGACGTGTTTTATTCCTCGTTTATATTCTAAAACTAGACCGGAATATTGCTGCCATGTGGTACGCGTTTTTATCAAAGTGTGTGTGTGTGTGTGTGTGTGTGTGTGTGTGTGTAGGAGATGCTACAAAGCGGACAGGCCATCACACAAGAGACATTTCAGTACTTGCTGATGTGCTGCGTGGAGGACAAGGAGCAGGGCTTCAGACTCGCGCTACAGGTACACACACACTCACACACACTCACACACTCTCACACACTCTCACTGTTCATTGTCTTTCTTTCTTTTTTTCTGTTTTCTTTTATGCTCTGTCTCTCTTTGTGTCTCTCTTTCTGTTTCTTTCTTTCGTTCGCTAAGTAAGCTTAATGAGAGCTAATGAAAGCGGTGTTCTCCTGCAGGTGTGGCACCAGATGCTAACAGCTGGAATAAAACCAGACGTCCAGAACTATAACATCCTTCTGCGCGCCGCGAGGGATTGTGGGATCGGCGATCCTGCCCTGGCTTCTAAATTACTCCTGAGGGGTCAGGAGGAGTCCGAACTCCCAGCTCAGAGAAGAGGTCAGAGGTCGAGGCTGAGAGAGGGGGCGTGTCCTCCGGAGCCTTTAGACGTGGATGCGTTCGAGCGGCGCGTGCTGACCGACACGGCGTCTGATCTCACACGGCCGACTCTGGACTCGACAGAAACTCATCCGATTCCTGCTTCCTCGTCACCTTGCCTGTCGCCGTCGCTACAGCCGGCGCCTCCGTCGCCGTCGGTCCCAAACCTGCTGGACCCGAGCACCTGTCACTCGGATGTGGTCGCCTTGGCGACAGCGAGCAACGCGTCCGATAGGCTGGCGCTGATCGGAGACCTCGACGGCTTCCTGAGTAAAATGTCCGACGAGGGATTGAAGCCCACCGTCAAGACTCTCACGCTGTTGGCCGACGTCACGGAGCCCAGCAGCCAATCAGTACACAGCCTGATCCAGGTGGCCAATCAGGGCGGAGTCAAGCTGGACGTGGGTTTCTTTAATACGCTGATCAGGAGAGCTGCTAAAGTGGGAGACGTGGAGGGAGCCAAGGTCAGACCACGTTTTTTAATCTTTTTATTTATCTTTATTTGGAAGTGAATCGCAAAACCTGCACAACGTCGTAAACACAGTTTGTAAAAGCTCCTGTCTCTCTGTTTCAGGCTGCGAAGGCGCTGATGCTGGAGAGGAAGTTGCGTGTAAACGCTCGGACGTTCTGCAGCATGGCCCTGACCTGTCGCACGCAGAAAGACGGACTCCAGCTCCTCGCCGACATGGAGGTCTGAACAACTGACCTCGACCTTTTCCATCAGTTCAAGTTAATTCCGTACGCACCTTCCGTAGAAATGAAGACAAATAGAAAAAAAACCCACTGAGATTTAAACCAGTAGGTCTAAAAAGTATGTTTTGTTGTTAGAACAAAGATGAATAATTTCGGCCGTTTTTATTTATTAGTTTTTGCTGGTTTTGTTATAAAAATCAATATGTGCCAATACTTCTCGATAGCGTTGTATGTAAAGTAGATTGCTTTAAGGGATTAAGTGCACGTTTGTAAACATCTGTATGTGACACGAGATTACAACATTACTATAAATTACTAAAACAGCGAATGTTTATTTTTGTTTTGTTTTGTCAGGCGTGCGGCGTGACGGCGAACGCTCACGTGTTCAGCGCTCTGATTGGTCAGGCCACGCGGCGTTTGGACTACGTCTGGCTGCACGAGCTGCTGCTTCAGATGCACCAGATGCAGGTTTCACCCAACGACGTCATCATCAAGCAGCTGGAGTTCGCCGCGCAGTATCCTCCCACCTACGACCAGGTCAGTTACGCTCGTTTGCATATGCAAATTCTAGCAAGAGTTTTGTTTTATTCTGTTTGTGATTTTATTCATTTCCATTTGATTTCTTTCAGCGTTTTTGTTTGTATCAAATGAGGATTTGTCTATTTTTTCAGGATGCAAAGTTGTATTTTTCTTTCTTCCGTATTTCTTAAATAAATTAGAGTTGTACATTTTTATTTATTTATTTTTGCACATCTTGTAAAAAATGCTGGCGATTTGTTAGTGAGGGGGCGTGGTATATGCATAAGACATGTAAATCAGGGGGAGGGGTCTCGAACACTAGTCAAGATAGATTTCTTGATTCGTGAAACTTGCACCGCAGCTAAAAGAAATCTTAAAAATCTTTTTCTGCTCCATTTGGTATCGTTTTTAGCTGAATTCTTCCTCTAAACAACATCTTGAGTTGATGATCCTGTTTATTCTCTCTCTCTTTCTCACTCTCTTTTTCTTTGTGTGTAAATCTCTTCCTAGTACAAGTCGAAGAACACGTACTTGGACAAGATCAACGGTTTCCGTGGTTTCTATAAGCAGTGGCTGGAGTTCACGCCTGCACAGGAGATGCCACACCCATGGGAGAAATATCACCAACCCGAGACCGAGATCGAGCCGGGTGGAGTGGAGTCTGGACGTGGGAGCGATAAACCGCGTCAGCTGAGCTGATTCACTAAATGTAAAATAAATAAATAGTTTTCACAGCATATGACTCAACTGAGGAGTGATAATTATATATAATATATTCTCTTGTGAGAGAGAGGACGCTATAGGACGCTTTGGAGAGGGCGCAATACACACTTTATGTACAATACGATGATACGGTTTTCAAATTTGCGTCCACAATTTGTTCTCTTGATGACGCTTGTCGATTTCTTGGAAAGCTGAAACTTCCTCACCAAACAGCAAAAACGTAAGAAATGTGTGGGTGTGTCCACTGTGCACGTATCACGGTGCGCGGGTCCGGGATTCGAGCCACTGTGTGTGTTGTTGGGTGCTGGTTGCGAACTTTCACCACTGCGCAGCCTCAATCTGCGCGGTAAAACCGAGGAGGAAGTGGACGCCGAGGGCATCAGGACTCTTACCGAATCATGCCCGTGACTTACCCACTTCAATCTGTCCTCCACACACTACCATCATACCACTCCGGAAAAGCTTGACGGGCATCTCTGTGGGGCTCTCGGATATCTCGGTCGTCTCCGTTCTCTAGCACTGCCTGCTTGCGCGCTGTCACAAGGGCCACCCGTACCAGCCAACAAGCCGGATTTGGCTACAAAACTGTCCTCCGAGTCCCCGCTACTCGGGCTGAAGAAGAATCGCCGCGTCGGCGTCCCAGCCTACCAGCCGATGCTTGACGGCACAGGGGATTTAAAGGAAGAGCAGGAAGGTGAAATAGAGTCCTTCCTGCGCCCGCTAATAAACGGTTGCATGTGAGCAAGACACTGAGTGGCGACGGTGGCAAGGAAACACTTCCTAAGATGTTTTAAGAGGAAGAAACCTTGAGAGGAACTTGAAGAATTTAATTTGGTAACTCGGTGATGTCTGGTGAAATGAAAATCTCATTTCTGTGAGTAGCTCAACGATGAAATTATTTGAGTTGAACACAGCTGTTGCTTTCTTCCTCTAGTTTGTCTGCATCCCGTCCAGCCCTGAGTGTGGTGGTGTACCCCCTTCTCCACGAGGACTTAGGGAACGTGATCAGGGAAATGCCGCTCTGCCATCTGGACGAGATCACGCTCTTCAAGACCCGTGTGGCAGAAGATCCCACTGTACTGTGAGACACAGAGAGATGTCTGACATTGCCTTGCGATGGTGGATGTTAACATTTCACCGCTTATTGTTTACACAGACACAAAGGGAGTTTTGCAGATCGTCTAGACGTCACCTGCAAAGGACTGAAATCAAAATAAGTGTGTTACAGGCGTTAGTGGGAAGCACAACAGTGCCAGAATCACATCACACATGAAATAAAGTTGCTGTTGGTGCATTCTTTGTTGTTGTTGTTGTTGTTGTTGTTGTTGTTGTTATGTCTTATGAATTTTCAGAAAAAATAAAGGAACACGTTATCAAATAAAGCTGCGATCCGCGGGGTCCAAGCACCACAAACATTGCCCTGGTGCCCATTTTTGTTTAGCGATCATTAGGAATGAAAAAAGATACGTTAAGATAATACTTTATTAATCCCCAGATGGAGAAATTAGGGGAATGGAGAATACAGTTCAGAGATTAGCACAACGATGCAGGACGTCAATTAACTGTTGACACGTTTCTAACGTGCTAAACCCGAATCTGTTAATAAAGGAGCGCCTGGATCTGAGCATGAATTCTCCTGAAGGGCGTCTAACTGTGAATGCATAAAGAAACAGGAATGAGGAGAAAAAATAAAGCATGTAGAAGAAGAAATGATAGATTGGGTCATGAGCTTGGTTAGTATAAAGGAACTAAAACCACAAGTTCAGCAAGTTTTGCAATGATGACATTCCTCGTACACGTCCAAATGAACTTCTGATCACATCTTCGTTTCACTTCTAGGAACTCTTTTGAGGAATCATCCCGAACCACAAAGTGATTTCTTCATATTTCAGCTCCCTCTGATTTTGGAAGTTCTCAGTAATGTTGCGTTCAGGAGGCGCGCTGTTTGCTTTTTTCTGAAAGAAAACTCGACAGAAACGTGAACCCGAGGTGTGTATCGGGACGCGACAAAACGTCTGCGGGACGAAGAAACGATTTTCAAGAAGATTGTGATTTTAAAGTGGAAACAGTGCACAAAGATTTATAAATCTGATATTTAAAGAAATTAATGGTGCACGCGCACTTTCGCTCTAGAATCCATGCGAAGTTTTGTAAATGAGGCCCCAGACCACTAGGTGGCGCACCTCTGGTCAGTCCAAGGGACGTGTAGCTAACCAAGGTACAGTACCTGGGCTACAGGATTGGTTCCGGACCTCCAGGAAAGGCTTTCCTGAATCCCAGAGAGCCAGGTCTGTGTTTTTACTGGGTTTGCAGGATACCACCGGAGATGAAAATAAGATGATGCCAACGCATCATTTTTCCAGAACACGGCACATGGAGGTACGTCGAAGGGTGTCGGC
This sequence comes from Ictalurus punctatus, assembly GCF_001660625.3. Classification (NCBI taxonomy): domain Eukaryota; kingdom Metazoa; phylum Chordata; class Actinopteri; order Siluriformes; family Ictaluridae; genus Ictalurus; species Ictalurus punctatus. The sequence goes on from NC_030441.2 coordinate 797,965, forward strand.
TGTCTTGTCACGACACGTGGCGCATGAAGGGAACAGAAACGTGTATAAGTTGTCAGTACTGGATGTACATGTATATATTATTTACTGTACTTAATATTAAGTTGAATATACACAGTACACTGTGTGTGTAAAGGTTCTATAAGCAGCTCTTGTTAAGACGGAATATTAACAGAAAGCGGATAAACGCTTTTGCCTTTGCATCACGGAGTCTTGCTGCTTGCTCAACATAAAGGAACTGGAAAGTTGTGCAGTCCTGCAATGATGCCAATTACAGAAGTGAAGCTAAAAGTTCCACAAGCTACTTCTAATAACTTCTACACATCTTCTGGGAACTGTTTTTGTACATTTTATTTGCAGCCGTGGATCTTCTGAGTAATCCTCCTGAACCCCAACATCCAGTAACAGAGCTGTATACACTGACGCTGTTTCTAATCACTGCATGAGGCGCGCAGTAGGTTCTCCTGGAGTTCCAGACATGTTTGGAGCTGTGTGTAATTGTTTCATGTGACGTCGTGTGTTCTTTATATCGTGTGTGTTCTTTCCTTATCTTTAGCTTCCTGTTTGTAGGAGGACGGACACAGTAACGTAGCTCTGCTGATCACGCCTGCCTCGTGTTGTCTGTATAAAGTCTCTGACTCTGAGACTCGTCTGCACTCGTCGTTCAGTGAACATTGTGTTCCTCTGCTACGTCTGCGTCCATCATGAAGCTCCTCAGTGTGGTTCTCCTTCTGCTTCCACTCTCGATCTGTTTGGCTAGAGTTGTGAATGATTTTACTCAGAGCTGTCCACAGTTCTTCGCTAATCCGAATGATGTCGTTTCTCCTCCCACGGGTTTTACTGGGGATCGCTTTAAACGGATCTGTCAAACTCTAAATGATCAAGCTGAATTCGCGACACTTTATGACACGGAGAACAGGATCCCAGTTTACTCAGCATACAGGTTTACCGGACTAATGAAGTGTAAAAGAACGGACAAGTGGTATATTGAACCTCAGGTAAGCGCAACTTACTGTAACTTATAACTTATAACTATTTATTTTATAACTTATGTAACTTATTTTATGATTTTGCTATTTTATGACAAATAATAATAATAATAATAATAATAATAATAATAATAATAATAATAATGATAATAATAATAATAATGATAACGATAATAATAACGATAATAATAATAATAATAATAATAATGATAACAATAATGATGATAATAATAATAATAATAATATAATAATAATGATAATAATGATGATGATAATGATAATAATAATGATGATAATAATAATAATAATGATGATAATAATAATGATAATAATAATGATACTACTACTAATAATAATAATGATAATAATAATAATAATAATGATAATAATAATAACAATAATAATGATAATAATAATGATAATAACGATAATAATCATAATAATAATGATTATAATAATGATATATATAGTGTGTGTGTGTGTGTGTGTGTGTGTGTGTGTGTGTGTGTGTGTGTGTTCCCCTTATGTAGCTGGAAAATGGAACCTTGGGGCCAAACATGGATACTGAGTCTGCTGTGAGAAATATAGTTAATCAGGCTGAGAATGCCGATTACGCCGGGTCTCGCTTACATAAAGGACACCTGGCTCCAGTTTTCCATGCCACCTCACAGAGCTGTTCTGATGCCACCTTCACTCTGACCAACGCTGCTCCACAGAATCCATCATTCAACAGCGGGAAGTGGAAGGTGACAGAAAGAGCAATGGCTAATTCTCTGAAAAATTATTGCCTTAATAAAAACTGGAGTGCATTTGTAGTAACTGGGGTTGTGCCGGGTAATAATAAAATGAATAACAGAGTGCGAATTCCCAGTCACTTCTGGACGGCATTCTGCTGCCTTGATAACAATAATATACCCATACACTCAGGTGCATATATTGGAGAAAATAGTAATGATTTTGCACCATATCGGAAGAGCGTGCTGGACGTGGAGACAGAGTTAACACAGCTGTATGGGGAACATTTCCGTAACATCATTCCTTTCAAATTCCAGCTTTTTGATGGAAAATGCTATACAGAAACTGAAAGGGCACAAAAGCGTAAAAAGTCCGGCTGTGAGACAAAGAAACGTCGAAAATTGTAAAGAAATTTAAAGCAGGAACGATGTTGAACTAGTGGAAAGTCCGAGTGTTGAATGGTTTCAGCGTCTGTCCTGTATGTTTCCCATTCAGTGGAACAACTTCTACACACATACACTTAAAAAAATGAAAACTAATCAGAAATCACTCATGTGTTGATTGACATGTTGTTGTACTTTTAATCAGTTTATTTCTGTCACTAAATTGGGATCAGATCATTTATTATTAATCACTGAATTGCAGTTTGATTTTCTGCAGAATTCTACATCAATAAAGAGCATCCAATTAAACCGTGTCTCCTCTTACTTACTGCCGTATAACATCTGGAGCATAGCTATGGGACATTAACACTTAATAAATGTATAAAATAATAATAAAAAGATCTACAAACATCTGGACATTCATTTTTGAGTCATTTTTGTTTTGTTTTGTTTTTAAAAACCTTAGATTTCGGGAGGACGTAACTGACTGGTTACATACAAAAAGTTTCTGAACTGGAAATAAATCATGAGGAATTGTGCATTTTAATAAGAGACAACAAAACAAATTCTGGGAAATCCCCACCCTGAGTTAAAAAAAAAAAGCTCAAGATTATTAAAAGGAAAAATGCCCCCCAAAAAACCCCTCTTAAATATTTATTTGATAAATGTAAACTTCAGAGAGAATCATTTTCATTTATTTTATTTTAGACTTTAAGTAGATTGTTTTTTTTACTGTGATTAATAAAAACTAAAACATTTTTGCTTTACTGAAGGTGTGTATTATAAATCTTGTGCCTGGTCTGTAAAACTTCTTGTCAGCACATGATGGAAGTAATATCCCACACTGCCGGTCATTTTTCTCTTCACCCCTCTTCATTAATTAAAATAAATAATATAAAAATCTAAACTTGAAATGTGTGCCGACTTTTGTCTTTATTCCATAGATTAAACCATTCTTTTATTTATTTATATATCTATCACATTATTTTGTTATTTGTACAAGTAGGAAATTAAACAAATCAACTATAACACGTTTATCACTTTCATAATGTTCGTATAAGCGTATCCAGATCCTTTGATTTATTAACATATATATATTTTTGTCAGTTTATAAATATCACTCATCTTAAACAGTGAATAGATCGTCCGTGTGTAATGTGTAACTGAAATGTTGTTTGTTGGAGTGGTACAAAAATATTTTATAAACATATGGAGATATGCTGCATTCTGAAATTCTAAAAATACTCTTTTTTCCCCTTTTTTTAAAAAAGGAAAAACAACAACAACAACAACAACAACAACAACAACAATTTTGCATTAAAATGTGTTAGTTATTCAAGTTCATGTGATTTCATGGCTCCTTGCCGCTAGGCGGCAGCAGTGTGTGTTTACACTCAGTGACGCGGCGCTGTAACAGCAACAAAGAGGACCTTACTAAAACAGTCCTATTAATCGATTTGAACACATCGATCAAGAGGTTTTAAAACATTTTACACCTAAAATCACATTTCGTTATATAATAGTGCGTTATAGAACGGTTTATAATGTTAAAGTGTCTTTTTAATTTTAGCGTCTGGCTTTAATTCTTGAGTAAAAAGTAGAAATTTATTCAACGAAAATCTGTGTATCGACTTGTTATGTGTTATCTTGGACAGTGTCGAAAACAGCGCCATCTGGTGGTTAGTAAAATAAATGAAGCTGTCAAAAGCCTGTGGAAGAAACTCGGTCAGATGAAGCAGAAATAACACACTCTGTAGATCATTTCAATGTTATGTGCACAAATAAAAGTCTAACACGTGTGTGTGTGTGTGTGTGTGTGTGTGTGTGTGTGTGTGTGTGTGTGTGTGTGCATGCCTCTAACTATGACTTTGCCCGTCTTTCGATATGCATCTGTCTGTCTGCGTGCTTGTGGGTCTGTCTGTCTGTCTACACACAAGCCTGTCTGTCTGGCTGAGTGTGTATCTGTCTGTCTCCACTTGTGCATGTGTGTCTCTCTGAGTGTGTATGCCTGTATGTGCACATCTGTCTGTCTGTGAACTCAAGGGTTCACATACTTTTTCCAAAAGCACTATGAGGTTTTTTTTTTTGGTTGTTCTCAATAAAGACATGAAAGATCAGAATTTATTTTGTGTTATTATTTTAGGCACATTATATTTGTTAATACTCTTGACTTAGATGAAGATCAGATCACATTTCATGACAAATTTATTCAGAAAACCATGAAATTCCAAAAGGAACACATACTTTTTCTTGCCACTGTGTATATATATTAGTGTGATAACCCTTTGCCTTCAATAATGCCTCAGTAGTCTCAGGTACACTGCGTACAGTTTCTATTACACAGCGCGCGCTGTAGTGTTTGGGATTTTAAAAATATTTTTGTCTCTGTACTCCACAGCTTGAAATTTGCACTCTAACAATTCACGTGTGGTCACAGGATACATTCTCAGATCTTAATAACGGATATTTTATACATTTAAGTCAAAACCATTTATAAATTACAGCACTTTTTTTATACATAAGCCCCCTCTTCGAGGCACCGTGAAGTCTGGGACATAGGGCTTCGCGGTGTTTCTGATTACTCAGGTGTGGAAGTCAAGGAAACCTTTATAAGACTGAGAAATAAGAAGAAAAACCATCAGAGACCTCAGATTGACCGAAATCGACTGTTTGGAACATTATTAAGAAGAACGAGAGAACTGATGAGCTTTGTAACCATTAAAGGACCAGTAGGGTGAGGAAGACCTCCACAGCTGACCACAGAAGAATTCTCACCATAATGAAGAAGAAGATTCCAGAGCAGCGATCTCAAGCTTCTATCAGGAGAACATCCAGGGGTTACATCACCCGGAGGAGCATGCAACTCCCTAAACATTGGGTTTATTACACGGCATGCTCCAACGCATTATAATGACTTACTAGTGACTTCTACAGGTGGATCATGACCAGATCATCATTTTTAAGTTTTGCAGTTTTGCAATAATGCCACTTGCAGAAGTGAAGCTAGAAGTTCCCCAGACAACTTTAAACAGTGTTAAACACCATAAAACACAGACCCTTCTGTATCAGACCACCCCCAATTTTAGGTGAGCAAAAGTATAGGAACAGATCAGTCTTAAGGTAAGTAAGTCCTGCTCTCCTGTCCCGCCGAGGAAGCTGTCCCGCTCTCCTGTCCCGCCGAGGAGGCTGTTCTGCTGTCCTGTCCTGCCGAGGCGGCTGTCCCGTTGTTCAGCCCCACGGTGGACATCGCCCAGCGTTCCAGCCCCACAGTGGACATCGCCCAGCGTTCCAGTCCCGCGGTGGATGTCGCCCAGCGTTCCAGCCCTGCGGTGGACGTTGCCCAGTGCCCCTGCCCTGCTGGGGGTGGTGCTCCGCCTGTCTGCGGCCCGGCAGAGGCCGCCCTATTTCCTGATGCGTTAAAAGACAGATTACACAGGGGTCCAGGACCGTTGTCGGAGGGGGGTGCTGTAATGATCTCGCCGGCAGATGGCGCTGTGGCATCGACGTGCATGTGTTGTCCCCCTATCTATATAGAGTAGAAGTAAGTCACAAGCATGACTGTCGGTGTTACTTCGACGAGAGCTTTACTAGAGTGGAAAATTACCGCTTTTCCTCCAGGTATTTGGGCGGAGACTAAAGCAATCGATCCCAGAGCGCAGGATTAATACCATCCTAATAGATGATTGATCAGCGTTATACTCACTTGAATCATCAATGTATTAACACATACAAATGGAACAAAAAATAAACACTTTTTTTATTTTTAAACATTGGACTGTTTAACTTAACACATCTCAACTTGTCACACATGGACGGCTGCAGAGCACGCACGTGCACGAGATCATGGAATGAGAACTATTTCCACTGGACAAGTGCCATTGTTTTGGTTCTGTTCTCTTCCTGTTCAGGCATTGGTTGATGTCCTAGCTGTCTATGTTCAAGCGTAATTATGTTTGTTATTTAAAGCTCTCGTGTTGCTGTGCACTTTGCGCAGTATTAACTGAATAAGTGAATGTATAGGTGAAGACGTTTAAGTATGCTTAGCGGTCGTGTTTTCGTGTCCTGTTTCTGTTCCATGCCTCGCATCCAGTTTCATGTTTAACATCGATTATCTCTTCCAGTCTAGACCGCGCTTCTTGTTTATTGACTTCAATTTGCGAATAAAGACTTTGATCTGCGATTGCTTCTGCTTCTAGTCTCATTCCCTAACAGAGCCAGAATGAGGATATTTACATATTATTGTTTTTTCTGAAATTCTAAAAATGTTGTTTTCTTTAAATAGTTTTTTAAAAAAAACCACATATGCATTAAAGTGTGTGTGTGTGTATTACCTCGCCTTTGTGATCACTATCCTCCCCAAATATATATATATATATATATATATATATGTATTTTTAAAAAGGCATCTCCATCCCATACTGCAGCGTGACATGATGTATGTTCACTTCTGCATTTTCATAAAGACCCACGATAAACAACACAACACAACCAATGAAAAAGTTTAAACAAATGAAGTCATCTCATATTTTGAAATAGTCCCCAGATTGTCACGATTCAAAGGTAGAGACGGAAGCAATCGCAGATTTCGAACATTTAATAAACAAACAGACAAAAAACAAAGACACAATAACACGAGGCAAAATACTGCGGCGAAACTAAACATCGCCACGTGGACAAAAGCACGGATAGACAATACGTAAGACGAGGAAGCAGTGCAAACAGTGGCTATATATATGACTGCTAATTACCAGGAACGTGAATCAGGTGCAGGTGCTCATGAGACACTGAAGCAGTGGCTGTTGGGAACTGTAGTTCAGAGTTCTCTTACTGATTTCATGACACAGATACTCTGTTCCATCCGTCATAAAAGGTCACAGAGCATTTCATTTTATGTACAGTATCTAACGATGTATATAACAAAGTCTAATAATTATGTTCATTACGAAATGATAATAATAATGCCAGAAATGAGTTAGTTAACAGTCTGATTTTGTGCGTGAAGACAAGCTTGTGTCAGTGCAATGAGCTCAGCAGCTTGTGTAGAAATGTCTCATGGTAACCCACACCATCATCTGAAAACTGCCTGGGGTGTTTTTTTGTGCTTAGCCTACAAGTTAGCAATTTAGCAACTCTGTGTGGGTTGTGGTTGTGTCTTATGCAGCAACAAATCTGTCTCACACAAAAAGAGTCTGTATCGGTCTGTGTATGAGCGGCCTGTAGGACATTATGCACATGTTATGTCACACACACACTGTATGTATGAAATTGTGTGGAATGCATATTAATTGTCCATGCATCATATTAAAAGGAATTTCAGCATAACCAGAAGGTGTTTCACCAGAACCTTTACATTATAACGTTATTAGTCAGGAAGTGACCGTGTAAAAAGTGCATGATTTATACACAAATGTAAGATTCTACCCAGATTATAGTCACACACCTTTCAGGATATCTGACATACTGTAGTAGAAGAGTTAGAATAATAATAATAATAATAATAATAATAATAATATTAAACTTTATTTTATAAAGCGCCTTTAAAAGCAGCTTCTCAAAGCGCTGTACATAAAATCACAATCCACAGAAAAATAAAACATATAAAAGTTAATTAGAATAACAACAACATTAATAATAAAAGTAACTAAAGAACAATCATAAAAAGACATCAGCAGTCGAATGCAAGTTTAAAAAAGTCTTGAGAAGAGCTTTAAAAATGCCAAGAGTCTGGGCTTCCCTGAGTTCAGGAGGAAGAGAGTTCCAAAGTGAAGGAGCATAGACAGAAAAGCCCCGTCACCCATAGATTTTAGGTGTGTTTGGAACAGTTAATTACATTGAACAGATTACATTGTGCGATTTGGGGTGTAAGGGATAAAAAATAAAAAATGTTTTCCTTTTAAAAGCTGTGTACAGTGTAGTGCAGAGAGCCAATCAGATTTCAGCTTTCCTGATTCTGAATCTCGCGGCCAGACAACACCGAGTCGTGATGTTTTCAGCGGCTGTTTTAGCGACTGTAAGCGCTGTCCTAACCACTGAACACACTTTTGTGTCCTTTCTACTTTTCCACAGCGATGCAGATGCTATAGATACTTCACTTTAGATCGTTTTCTGCCGTGTCCAGGCCTCCGTACCGTTCACATCTCGCTCACCATGGCTTTCGAGGTTCGCTCTGTCCGCTCAATATGAGCACTGTTTTGTAAGCAAATATAATACAAAAAAAGTTACTACTTAGTAAGTTTTCAGAGACGACTACGTTTGAGTGCAAAAGTTTGCACACCCTTGGGGGAAAGAAAAAAAAAAGAGATAAGAATGACTAACGAATAACCCGTATCGACTAGATTTCCTCTGAAAAGCTCATTTAGTGCAAAAGTTTGTTCATTAATGAAAGGCCAGTGCACCGAAGCGTGTATACACTGAAGTGAAGGTTTCAGCGTTGCTGATTCTGAATCTCGTAGCCAGAAAAGGATGAAACAGTGTTTGGCATTAATGGGTTTTTCCCCCTGATTGTATACTATCGATACTTGTCCTGTCCAGGCTTCCGTACCAGTCGCATCTCGCTGATCATGGTTTCGATTCTCGAGATATATCTGCCATTTCCAAGTAAAACAGGAGCACGCAGTCCTCTCCAACGTCTAAGCCCGGCGTTATTAATTGCACTTGAAGAATCTAATTTGGTAACTCGGTGACGTCTGGTGAAATGAAAATCTCATTTCTGTGAGTAGCTCAACGATGAAATTATTTGAGTTGAACACAGCTGTTGCTTTCTTCTTCTAGTTTGTCTGCATCCCGTCCAGCCCTGAGTGTGGTGGTGTACCCCCTTCTCCACGAGGACTTAGGGAACGTGATCAGGGAAATGCCGCTCTGCCATCTGGACGAGATCACGCTCTTCAAGACCCGTGTGGCAGAAGATCCCACTGTACTGTGAGACACAGAGAGATGTCTGACATTGCCTTGCGATGGTGGATGTTAACATTTCACCGCTTATTGTTTACACAGACACAAAGGGAGTTTTGCAGATCGTCTAGACGTCACCTGCAAAGGACTGAAATCAAAATAAGTGTGTTACAGGCGTTAGTGGGAAGCACAACAGTGCCAGAATCACATCACACATGAAATAAAGTTGCTGTTGGTGCATTCTTTGTTGTTGTTGTTGTTGTTATGTCTTATGAATTTTCAGACAAAATAAAGGAACACGTTATCAAATAAAGCTGCGATCCGCGGGGTCCAAGCACCACCACAAACATTGCCCTGGTGGCCATTTTTGTTTAGCGATCATTAGGAATGAAAAAAGATACGTTAAGATAATACTTTATTAATCCCCAGATGGAGAAATTAGGGGAATTGAGAATACAGTTCAGAGATTAGCACAACGATGCAGGACGTCAATTAACTGTTGACACGTTTCTAACGTGCTAAACCCGAATCTGTTAATAAA